>NW_022874794.1:0-1215 GCF_010883055.1 Belonocnema kinseyi
GGGCGCATACTTTGAATAAAATATTTGTTATCATTCTCTTGAAATAAATGTGTTTTTTTCTTGAAAAAATACCGGTTTCATATGTATACACCTGGTAAGCATGTAATTAAATGCAATATTTATCTCTATATATAGCTAACGCATCACGCGTCGCATATGCGACTCAATTGTTGACACATCTGTCTCTAACTTTGTCCTCACGACGCACAGTGGTCTGGAATAGGAATTTACTGTTCATAATCGCCCACAGGTCGTATTTCTTAACCGATTTAAAAGTTTTTTTTAGAAATGCTCAGGAATTAATTTTTGAGAGAATTGTGGTTTGCTTTTTTAAAAATGTTTTCACAGAGCAACAATGTATAAACAAATATAGTGACAAAATTGACACATTTTAGCTTTGTGAATTTTTATCTCAAGAAAAAATACAGATAGAAACTTACTATCAGCCGCAATTATTGCACATGCATTCATAGAACATAATTAATTTTAATAATATATAACTTAATTATTATAAACAATTTTTATAAACAAATTCTTATTAGTGTTTTTTTATCATAGAAAAAATCGTTTATTTCATGCTAGTTGCTAATATTTTTCATAAGAGTCATAATTTGTGACAAAAAAATTAGCATGAGTTAACAACTATTGTTTTTATAAACATTTCTATAAAAAAATTCTTTATAAATGAGCTTTTCTCATAGATGAATTGATTTTTCTGAACAAAAGTGGTTCACAATTGCCTTTAAAGCCATTTATATACTTTAAGCTGTATCGAAAATAAACAATATAGATTTTTTATAACAATTTAGTTAAATAAGTCTCCTAATCGGCCGTTTCTTCGTAGAAAAAAAATGTTTTTTTCTTCAATAATTATTAGAGTAACATTTATTGCGGTAACTAAACAACGAAATTAAATAAAGAATAATTTATATGATTGTTATAAACAATTTTTTTAACAAAACTATGATTTATTTTTTTACGTGCAAAAAGGACGGTTTTTCACTGAAATTATCCGACAATAAACTAACAGTGATTCCAAAATTGGATATGGCACATTAAATAATAATTTGCGTCATTGTTAATAACAATTTTAAAACAATGCCTGACAATCTTCGGTTGGTCGTAGAAAAAAGTTATTTTTTCTTCAATCATTTTTGTGATAATCTTATTTGTGTTATTGAATCAATGAAAAAATTGATACTTATAATAATAATG
>NW_022874795.1:0-1136 GCF_010883055.1 Belonocnema kinseyi
CAGCCATTTTCACCAAACGGTGTACGCCTCGCGGCAAGACCGACAGTAGCACCGACCGCGCAGCGTCCCAGCGAAACGAATCGCCCCTTTATGACACAACGCCAACCACCACCCCCGCGTTCACATTACCAACCTCCAACCCCGCGTTATGCCGAGCGCGAAGCGACAGCATATATGACATACGCAAATCCCGAATACTGGCCAGAATACCGAAACGAACCAGATTACTATTCACCCTATACGAACTATAGGGATAATTACCCGCCACCGCGAGACTACTATAATTCTGACGAATATCCTGATTATCAATTATCGTATGGAGAAAGTTTCTATACTGCTCCCATTCCTCAGTCTGCCCCATATTATGGACATTACCCTGAATACTCTCAACAGACTAGTGTACCTCCCACAGAAGCGATGCAACCTGACGTAGCTACCGTAGACAATACGAGCGATTTAAACTCGACAAGCGCTCGCCTACACACTACGCAGGCGAGCGCGACTACGAAAGAGTTACCAGTAACTCCGACATATACAATAATGAAAGCCTCCTCCCTACAGAAACAAGTTCTGAATTCCAGACCTACCCAGAAATAGTCGCGAAATCTCAGAATTTTGCCGACGGTCACGGGCGTTTCTTGGTGGATACAGGCTCTCAGGTCAATTTAATAGAACTGTCCTCACTGGATCCAAACACCGACATTCACGTCTACGATAAGCTTTTAGTGACAGGAATAACGCCAGAGGGACTCGAAAGTTTGGGGTCGGCTATGGTAAATCTTTTGGGCACGGAAACAAAATTTCATGTTTTCCGCGATTCATTTCCGGTTCCAGGAGACGGAATAATTGGGCTTGAGTTTTTGCGTGCCGAAAAGGCTGAAATATCTTTTCACCACGATACGATAGTCTTAGATAGCGATCCAATTCGACCCATTCCATTCATCAAGGAAACACAGCTTAAAAAAGGGACAAAAGGTAGCATGGCCACCCTCTCGGCGGATACTCTCCCGAAAGAGAAAGTGCGAACCCTTTTAATTAGGGCACGGACGCGTCAGGTAGTCCCAATCGACGTCACTAACAAAAGCACTGGAGAGGGATATTTAGCCCTGCTTGATTCTCCAGAAGGCGTATATATC
>NW_022874796.1:0-1157 GCF_010883055.1 Belonocnema kinseyi
CCACTCTGGAATCGGCTCTTCCGACTTCAAATATGAGGTGAAAATACGGGCCAAATGCTGATGGGTTGAAGAAAACTTCTTCCAGCAGAAGGTTTTGATACATCTGGTCCAGGTGCGGAATAGTTCTTCATCCCTCTTAATACTTTTTTTACCTCCTCGGTAGTGATGGTTGGGCATTCTTTATCAGGTGTTATGAGGGCAACACATAACTCCTTGAAGCTATTTATATTTTCTGAGTCTTCGTCCAGTCTATGCTGAACTTCGTAGACTTCTTTCCAAAATACTTCGACCTCTTCTGGTTTGGGTGGGTGTTCGACAGTAACTGGAGGGTCTTGGAAGAGTCGAGATGGGTCAGAGAGAAACTGTTGATTTTCTCTGACCCATCTCTCCCTCCGCTCTAGACTTATCTTAGCGTCAGATAGTATCCGTATTCTCTCAACAATATGCTGCTTGATGGTCAGCAGCTTTGACTTGTTAAGTGTATGATAACGGGTCCGGAGTTCGTGCGCGAACTTTCGAACCTTGGCGGTAAAATTTCTGCCAGATGTGATGTAGTCAATCACACATTGAATGCGTGACGCGTACTGTCTTGTCCAGCCTATCTTTATGACAAGTTGATGCATTCGTCGTTTGGTCTTATGATCAGCCGTTGGTTTTGTTTTACGGTTCGCATCGGCCAATGCTCTCGCTGCATTATACACACAATAATTGATAGCCCAGAGGTCGGATTCACCGGAAAAATGTCCACGAAGCTCGTCATCCATTTAAGCCAGATCTTTAGGCTTGAGAGAAACCTTGGTGTTGATGTTTCTCCGGTTCGTAAAGCATCGCTCTTCATCTATTGGATGCCTACCCGCGGTTGGTCTTATTGTCGCCTCTCTTTCTTTGTTGCCGGCTTGTTCTAGCTATGGTAGAGTAGGCGTTCCGCTTACATAGCCCCTTTTACGGAGTATTTCAGCATGGTTTCGCAGACGTTGCTGCGAAAAGTGCGATATCTCCGGGTGTTTCTCGCACCACAGAGCATGCAGCCGTGCCATGTAACCCCGTTCATGGGTCACACTCGCATCGTAGCAGTCTAGCAAGTCGTGATTCAGTCGCTCCGTCCATCCAAAGGTCACGAGATCCCGCTGATCCATCGCATTGAATCCATTTTCATT
>NW_022874797.1:0-1309 GCF_010883055.1 Belonocnema kinseyi
TTGAAATTTACACAATTTTTGCAATTACAACTTAAAAAAACGACAAAGTGGCTTCATGTATAAAATTAGTGCAAAATGTGCAAACTAAAAATAGATATATATAATTAAAAGTTTGTCATAAGGGCGACCGCAGAATTTCGCCGGGAGCGGGTGCTAATCTGAAAAACTGCACTCGCTCCCACCGAAATCGCGGTAAAATTTCAGCCACAACCACGTCTCACGACCGTGATTTTTGATTATCGCTGTATTAAACTTTCATGTTCATACGACTTTCCTACCGTTAAAAATCCAGATATTTAGTGTCAATAAGCTATTTTTCTCCGAAAGTTTATCTTGTATCATTTCAATGGATTTAATATGGTTTGAAAAGTGAATAAATCAATTTAAAATCTAAGAAAGCATTTTAAATCATTTTAAAAAAATCGAGAGTTTAAGGGTTTTTCATGTAATTTAGAAATATTTTAAATTATTCAAACAGACTTTCGGCAATTTCAAGTGGTTGAATCGTAGTTATTGATTACAAATTTCTTCAAACTTATAAACGAATTTTAAAAGATTTCAAAATATTTAAAAGAGTTCAAGATATTTTTAATGAATTTATGAGATTTTAACTCATTTTAAAAAATTTTTGAGAAATTTTAGTAGAATTTAAATTAGTTTTAAGATTTTAAAGTAATTTTAAACTATAAATAATGTTCTTGAATTCTTCTGTTAAATATCTTGAAATCTTCGGATAATTTGAACAATAATTTCAACTGACTGACAATTAGATATCTAATATGGAATATTTTAGAATGGAAATGAATTTTTCAAAATGCAAAAATTCCAATTTAAACATTGTTTTACCCCCTCCACTCTGACTCGAAAAATCCATTGAAAATGATTTTAAAAATTAAGAACTATAGCTAGAACCAACTAGTCGTCCCCGAAAATAACTGAAGGTATCGTTGAAGGCTTCTCATCCATATTTCTAGGTGATTTAGGAATCATTGAAAAAAAAATTATCATTTAAACAATGACATTGTTTATAATACTTATAATTTGTTCAAACAATCAGTGAACAACAATTCCAACTGACTGACAACTAGATATCTAATATGGAATATTTTAGAATGGAAATAAATTTTTCAAAATACAAAAATTCCAATTTAAACATTGTTTTTACCCCCTCCACTCTGACTCGAAAAATCCATTGAAAATAATTTTTAAAATTAAGAACTATAGCTAGAACCAACTAGTCGTCCCCGAAAATAACTGAAGGTATCGTTGAAGGCTTCTCATCCATATTTCTAGGTGATTTAGGAATCAT
>NW_022874798.1:0-1055 GCF_010883055.1 Belonocnema kinseyi
AAAAATATAAACAGTTGATAATTCAACCGATAAATGTAATTTTGAATCAAAAAGTATAAATTTTCCATAAAGCAATTTAATTTCTACAAAGAAAGACGAATTTTTAACAAAATACATTATTTTATAACCAAAAATGGTATAGATTAATTGTCTGTTTCAAAAATGTATTTTCAACGAAAGAGATGAACCTTCAACTAAAAGAAATAAAAATTTGAACAAAGTAGTTAAGCTTTTGATAGAAAAGAGGACTTTTTTTACAAAATATTCACATTTTCAACAAAATAATTAATTTTTCAATCAAATAATTTACTTTTTATCCAAACGAGATGAATTCTAACATCACCAATTTCTGTAATTTCTTTCAAATGCGGAACCATATTTAAAGAAGACTATTATAATATAACATAATTATAATTTTACCATTAATAATATATAAATAAATATATATATATATAATTAAAAATTTGTCATAAGGACAACCGCAGGATTTCGCCGGGAGCGGGTGCTAATCTGAAAAATTGCACCCGCTTCCAGCGAAATCGCGGTAAAATTTCAGCCATAACCACGTCTCACAACCGTGAGATAGGTGGTTACAGTCTGTAAAGGAATCAATACGACGATCCAGCAAAAACCTCGTGGACCCTAAGAACACTGAGCGATCCAAGGACTACCGCCTTCTGCATTTTTCCCGCAAGTGTTCTAGCATATTGTTGACACGCAGGGATGCTTTTTAGGCTATTAGCAAGTGACAGCTTGGCACCTCCAAGAGCGCCGATGATAAGGACGATCAGTTTAACAGAATATTCCGGGTACAATCGTTGCAACTCCCTTATAAGGTTTCGATACCTCTCTTTCTTTTCATTCTCCTTGGCTATGATGTTTTTGTCAGCCAGTGTCGAAAATTCGGTAACGAACATGGTTCGTTTCTCGAAGTCAAGAAGAACCATGTCAGCCCTCGAGTGAGCAACAGAAACAATTGTCGAGAATATAAAGTTCCAGTATATACGACACTTCCCATTCTCGACAATTGACTCAATTTCCCTAGGAGCATTTAG
>NW_022874799.1:0-6029 GCF_010883055.1 Belonocnema kinseyi
TGAAGAAAAATATTTGTTATAAAAATAAAAATAGTACAATTTTTACATACAATTCTTAAAATAAAAAAATCTGTGTGTCAAACCACAATCCAATCCGACTATCCTTTCAAAAGTTATCCGATATACAGACAACCACAACCACAATAACGACGACGTAAACGCCAGAGAGACAGCCAGATACCGATGTAAAAACTTGTTTTTCTGACTCAAGGAGCCTCAAAACGTCGAAATTTAATGAAATTCGTGAAAATCATTTTTCGCATAAATCTCTTCTCATTATGGATGAGAATGTGATAAAATAATTATGGGGCCTTGAAAAAGTAGCGTTTTTCGCCTCTTGACTTTTTTCCATATCAAGTTTTTGTTGCTTCAAATGTCCAGTTTCGTTTGGTTTTTTGGATTTTGAAAATCCTTTGACTTTGGTAAGTTTGATTTTATCAAAAAAAGTTGTCGGGATAAATTGTTCATATTTTTTTGTAACATAAGTAGCTGTCGATAAAATTTTCAAATTTTGAAAAAAGTGGTCTCAAAAATTTTGAAAAAGCTTCAACTTTCTGGATTTTTATCAAAAATGGCTGTTTAACGAACTCTATCTTTCTTTTTGGTCCCTCGAACAGTGTGTCAAAGCCCAATCCAATCAGACCAGTCTTTCGAAAACTACCCGGTATACAGACAACAACAACGACGACGCCGGACAGACAAACAGGCCCTGACGTAAAAACTTGTTTTTCTAACTCACGGGGCCTCAAAACGTCGACATTTGATAAAATACAAAAAAGTTATTTTTCATAAAAAACTAATACCTTCTCATTTTTGATGAGAATGTAGAAATTATCAACAAGATCTGTAGAAAATCTTTCAAAGAATAAAATTATTGTCCCGTAAGTTACAACCGAAAAATTACAATTTCAAAAAAATGAAAGTTGTTTTAAATATTAAGCTAGACTCGCGACCGGGAGAAATCAGAAAATGAAAGTAAATTTGAAAATTGAACTGCAGTTCGAGTATTAAAAATTAAACAGTATGACACAAGGGTAAAGTTCGAGTTAATGGCTTCTTAAATGAACGCCTTTATTCAATTTCAAAATCTTTTTGAAGTATTATTTCGGTATAAAATATTCCATTTTTAATCTATTTGGTTTGGAAATAAAAAAAAATAATTTTCAATAGTAAACAATTTGAAAATGAATTGTCACAATTTCAGGGTGACAAATTTAAACTTGGAATGTTACGATTATAATTGTTTAATTTTTTTATTTGTATTTCGAAGGTAAAAGTATTTCATTTTTATTTTTAAAGAACAGTTAAATAAGCATTAGTTTAGAAAAAAATCAAATAAGCTGGAGGTTTTTGAATGTTACAAAGAAAAGAACAAAATTTGGAGCTCCTCAAGAATTTTGAAATACTAGGAAAACAATAAAAATCTCTGGGTAGATTTAAAATCATTTTTTATTTTGAAAAATTACATAACTCAAAGAGAATGTTTAAAAATATTTCAAAACATTCCAAAAGATTTACAATATTAGAACAAATCTGGAAGCTCTTAAAACAATTTTGTGTGCAGGATTTTACAAAAATGTTAGGAAAAATGGGAATCAGTCTAAAAGACATTTAAAAGTTCCGAAAACTTTTTAAAAATAATTTAAAAAGATTTGAAATAATTTAAAAAAGAACAGATACTTTCGATGATTTTGAAATGTTTTCTAATGTTGACTTTTCATTTTGAAAAATTACATAATTTTAAGAGGAGGTATAAAAATATGGGACCACTGACAAAAATTCCGAAAGGGATGAATGAAAAATCCCAAAAAATGAAATCTCCGGCACCTGAATAATAATTCTATAAAAATTGTATTAAAAAATACATTAAAAAACACGTGTTCTTTGAAAGAAAAAAATGTTCTGTCTAAATTTTCTTCGTACCTACATAATAACATTTTTGAAACAAACTTTGCATGATTCAATTCAACAACGATTTATATCAAAATTTGTTTTTATTTTTTTTTATTAATAAAAAATTCGATTTTTCAGAACATTTTTATCTTTTTTTCAAATACTATGCACATTTTCAAACAAATTTTTTCATCCAGAACTATATATTCGATTATTGTATTTTCAATAAATAAATCATATTTAATAAACATTTTTTTAAATTGTTTAAATTTCAGGAATTCATTTCGTATTTTTTATGATTCGCGGATTTTCTTTGGGGATTTTTAAAATTCCGTAATATCTTATTGTCTGGAATTTTATTGATTTTATTTTTCGTGAATTTTCCAATTCGACTTTTATATTTCGGGACTTTTATAATTTCGGGAATTTTATTATTGGTTATTTTTCAATGTACGAATTTTACAGTGTCAGGAATTTTATTTTTCGGGATTTTTCAGTCGCTTTTTCCGAAAAAAAAATTTCCACATCACTGTAAAAATTCCGAAATTATAACATTGCAATGTTATAATCTCGGAATTTTTACAGTGATGTGGGAATTTTATTTTTAACTTTCCAATTCGGGACTTTTATATTTCGACAATGCATTGTCGAAATATAAAAGTCCCGAATTAGGAAAATTCTCGACAATTTACAATCTTACCGAATTTAAGAATTGCCGACAGAAAATTTTCGAATTATAGAATATCCGGGCTAGACAACTCTTTAATTTGAACAATTAAAAAATAGTTAGTTAAAAAAATTTTTTTAATAGAATAATAACATATTTTTACCGAGGAAAAAACTTTTTTAATGTTTAAAGTTTCCTGCAAAGTTTGTTTCATTTGATGCTCACGTGTTTTAAATTTATGTTTGTATCACATTTTTATACAAATATTGTTATTTTAAATTAAAACAATAATTTTAAAAAATTAAACATTAAACCAAATTTCTATAATAAAAATATTTGATTATTGTATTTTTAATAAATAAATAATATTGACCACGTAACTGTTTTCTCAATTTCTGCAATTCGGGGATTTTCTGGTTTGTATATTTTATCATTAGACAGTATTCGGCCTGGAGTTTCATTATTCGGAAATTTTCATATTCGATAATATTGTAAACTGTCCAGAATTTCATTATTCTAGAAATTTTTAATTCGAGATTTTCAGGTTTCAGCTGTATCAATTATAATGATTTAAACTTTATTTTAAAATATATTTTATGGAATATGATATTTTTTATGAAAATGCCAGTAAAATTCTGTTCGTCTAATTTTGTTTGCCAATGTGAAACGTAATCTGGCTTGGAACTGTCGTTTTAACATCTAAAAACCGTAAGAACAATTTTCCTATCACTTGGAATTATAATTATATTTTTATAAAAACGTTAGAATATATAATAATTAAGAAATTGGAAAATACATACGAGAACTTGATTAGACGAATAGTCTAAAAAAGTCCGTAGAAATTGCAGACCACAAAAATAAAAAAAATAAAAATAATATTAAAGAACTATATATAGACAATATATAGAATGAAAATTATAATTAATAATTTTAGAATTAGTGGAAAATATATGAAACCGTAATATAAATTACTCATCGACTTATATTTGTGGTATTTATTAAAACAACCAAGTTTTGCAAAGTTATAAATGTAAAAATTTTTTAATTGGCAATTTACTTTCAATCCAAATGGTTTTTGTCCAAGCTAAGTTTAGCATCAGTGCGCCTCGAAGGTGTGCCGAGAGTTGCTTACAGCGCTCCAAGTGGCTCTTGGCAAACTATATCGAATGGTGCTTTCTACGGGGAGCGGTGGGTAGAGGGGAAGTGACTTTTTTCGCCGGATGCGCCGCCTATATTTATGGCGGGCAACTAAGCCCGCACAGCATCTACGTTTATAATATCTTTGTTATAGTCGACATTGTTGAAACTCGATGAAAAAGCCATCCTCATAACCTACAGCTTAAAAAAGCTAAAAAACAAATTTTAAACTCCCTTTTCTAAATAAATATTATTTCTTTTACGATAAATATCAATAAAATATCAACATCAGATAAATATCAATAAAATAATTTTTAAGTAAATAAATGTAATCGACTGAAATTTTTCTTCGTATAATATTTTATTTTTCCTCATTGTAGACTACTTTAAAACTTTTTACACTGACAGCTCATTTAATTTTTACGAGCATTTAAACTTAAGCCTAAAATGTAAGATTTTCTAAACATTTACAATTTTTCATAAAGATGGGACTTAGCATTTTTTTCTTTAAAAAGAAGCTCTAGCCAGCTGTACTTGAAATAAATTCTTTAACTAAAGTTGTATGTATTTGTATGTATTTGTATGTATTTGTATGCATTTGTATGTATGAAAAATATCTATCTAGCTCCGAAGAAAATATTAATTAGTGCCCTAAGCCAAGTTTTTGAGAATAACGAGTTTAAATACTCATAAAAACAGATAGATTTGCTATACCTGTACGAAGCATGACATTCTTCACTAGAACTTGACAGGGCACACATTAGTTTTTTCTAGGCTAGATATTCCGACAGGGGCCCAGCAAGTTTTTCCTAGACTAGATATTCTGACAGGGGCCCCATCAGAACCTAACTTTATATAGGGAAAGATGGGAAATTTCTGCACGGGAGTAGACTTGTCGTATGACAAGAGAAGTGTAATCTTAATAGATGGGCAGTCGTCATTTCCTCCACGGCTACCTGCGTACCCTTCCCCTTCCAGTGTGCAGCGACACTACCCCTCACTGGATTCGAAGTTACTCCAGGCCCTCGATGATACGTCCCCTGTAGAGATAATCCCTTTGTCTTCCAACTTTTATCTATTCCTATTTAACGAATATCTGTACGTCCAAGAAAATCATTTAAATATACAAAATTAGATTATTTCCAAACTAATAATGTATGAACATGATATATGAACATTTTATGGACGAAAAATTAAGCAATTTTCCACTTTTGGTCAATTATACATACAATACAATACAATTACAAATGATAAATAAATAAAAATAATAAATACAATTTTCCACTTTTTAAGTTATCGTGGATTAATAATATGTATAATAATAATATATTCTCATATGTTGCAGTTTTTTCTACAAATTTTCACTTTTGATCCACTTTTAAATTGTAATGAGATAATAATTAATTTAAGTTAACAAATGTTAGTGTTTCAAGAAGTTATTATTTTGTAGAAATTGTTGATTTACATTCTTAATTTTAGGGTCAGGTGAATTGATATCAATTAAGTTGTTTCACACGTTTCGGCCCACAATGGTGGCCCTCATTAGTGTGTTTTAATAAGTTTGTGAAAAGTACATAATGTCTTGTAGATACACAGTTTTACTATTGGATGTGTTATTCTTTTGTTAATATTTCAGTTTTTAAATTATATACATTCTTTAACTTCAAATTAAAATTTTATTTTATTAATAACTATGGATAAAGCTTTCAGTATAATTAAAACAATGTCTTTTAACGAAATATAACAATGATGAAAAAAAATTACAATGTAGTAGTAAAATTGTTTAACAACTTTTCTTAAAGTTGTCAGAAAACATTGCAGTCCCTTAAAAATTGCCCTGTAGTAAACATATGAAATTATAAATAACTTTCTAGTTAAATAATTATTTCAATATTCTTTCGAAAAAGTTCTTTTTCTTATTGACAGAAAGTTAATTTTGAAAGGCGAACAATTTGTGTTACTTTTACAAAAAAATTCTTAAAAGAATATTTATTTCCTATTTTCACGAATTCTTTAGTTACAAGGTTTAAATTTAAAAGCAGAATTATATAATTATATAACTATAATATTGTTTTTTACACATTTATTTTATACTAAAGTGTGATTTTAGAAATGTTTATTTCACAGAAATAATTTAAAAACAGGAAACTCAGTACATTTCAATTTTAAAAATTGAAATTCTAAACATTTTGAAAAATTTCAATTAAAAAATTTAAAGAGATACAAAACTTTGTTAAGGGCATGTGACACAGCTAAATACCTATATTACCGACCACAGTTTTTCAGTTCACTGAATGTTTTTTTGAACCTAAGAACTTTTTTTGTAAGTAAA
>NW_022874800.1:0-2467 GCF_010883055.1 Belonocnema kinseyi
TACAGTTTTAATATCAATAAAATAAAAGTGATTATTAATCAATTTATCTTTCCGTAGATTTCGGAAAAAAGTGTTCTTTCTACAAAAACACTCGAAAAATAACGCAAAATTTGCACTTTTGGTTATTTAATGTTGATTGACATACTTTTCTATTTAGCGGGCTTCCCTCGAAATTAAATTATATTCGAAACTACAGTTTTAATATCAATAAAATAAAAGTGATTATTATTCAATTTATCTTTCCGTTGAGTTCGGTAAAAAAGTGTTTTTTTTTTCTACCAAAGCACTCCAAAAATAATGCAATATTTGCACTTTTGATTATTTACTGTTGATTGATGTACTTTTCTATTTAGGGGGCTTCTCTCGAAATTAAATTATATTCGAAACTACAGTCTTAATATCAATAAAATAAAAGTGATTATTAATCAATTTATCTTTCCGTAGATTTCGGTAAAAAAGTGTTTTTTTTCTACCAAAACACTCAAAAAATTATGCAATATTTGCACTTTTGATTATTTACTGTTGTTTGATATACTTTTCTATTTGGCGGGCTCCTCTCGAAATTAAATTATATTCGAAACTACAGTTTTAATATCAATAAAATAAAAGTGATTATTAATCAATTTATCTTTCCGTTGATTTCGGTAAATAAGTGTTTTTTTCTACCAAAACACTCCAAAAATAATGCAATATTTGCACTTTTGATTATTTACTTTTGATCGATATACTTTTCTATTTGGCGGGCTTCTCTCGAAATTAAATTATATTCGAAACTACAGTTGTAATATCAATAAAATAAAAGTGATTATTAATCAGTTTGTCTTTCCATAGATTTCGGTAAAAAAGAGTTTTTTTCTACCAAAACACTCGAAAAATAATGCAATATTTGCACTTTTCATTATTTACTGTTGATTGATATGCTTTTCTATTTGGTGGGCTTCTCTCGAAATTAAATTATATTCGAAACTACAGTTTTAGTATCAATAAAATAAAAGTGATTATTAATCAATTTATCTTTCCGTAGATTTCGGTAAAAAAGTGTTTTTTTTCTACTAAAACGCTCGAAAAATAATGCAATATTTGCACTTTTGGTTATTTACTGTTGATTGATATACTTTTCTATTTGGCGGGCTTCTCTCGAAATCAAATTATGTTCGAAACTACAGTTTTAATATCAATAAAATAAAAGTAATTATTAATCAATTTATCTTTCCGTAGATTTCGGTAAAAATTGTTTTTTCTACCAAAACACTCGAAAATAATGCAAAATTTGAACTTTTGTTTATTTAATGTTGATTGATATGCTTTTCTATTTGTCGGACTTCTCTCGAAATTAAATTATATTCGAAACTACAGTTTTAGTAACAATAAAATAAAAGTGGTTATTAATCAATTTATCTTTCCGTATATTTCGGTAAAAAAGTGTTTTTTTCTACCAAAACACTCCAAAAATAATGCAATATTTGCACTTTTGATTATTTACTGTTGATTGATATACTTTTCTATTTGGCGGGCTTCTCTCGAAATTAAATTATATTCGAAACTACAGTTTTAATATCAATAAAATAAAAGTGATTATTAATCAATTTATCTTTCCCTAGATTTCGGTAAAAAAGTGTTTTTTTTCTACCAAAACACTCCAAAAATAAAGCAATATTTGCACTTTTCATTATTTACTGTTGATTGATATACTTTTCTATTTGGCGGGCTTCTCTCGAAAGTAAATTATATTCGAAACTACAGTTTTAATATCAATAAAATAAAAGTGATTATTAATCAATTTATCTTTCCGTAGATTTCGGTAAAAAAGAGTTTTTTTCTACCAAAACACTCGAAAAATAATGCAATATTTGCACTTTTCATTATTTACTGTTGATTGCTCTACTTTTCTATTTTGCGGGCTTCTCTCGAAATTAAATTATATTCGAAACTACAGTTTTAATATCAATAAGATAAAAGTGATTATTAATCAATTTATCTTTTCGTAGATTTCGGAAAAAAGTTTTCTTTCTACAAAAACACTCGGAAAATAATGCAAAATTTGCACTTTTGTTTATTTAATGTTGATTGACATACTTTTCTATTTAGCGGGCTTCCCTAGAAATTAAAATATATTCGAAACTACAGTTTTAATATCAATAAAATAAAAGTGATTATTAATCAATTTATCTTTCCGTAGATTTCGGTAAAAAAGAGTTTTTTTCTACCAAAACACTCCAAAAATAATGCAAAGTTTGAACTTTTGTTAATTAAAAAAAAAAATTTGATTTCCAGGATTAGAAAATTTGACAATTTAAAATTCTCCAATTCAAAAATTCCTAAATAGTAAAACTTCCTATACAGATTATGATATTACTGAATTTGTAAAAGAAGCACAATATAAAATTTACGTGATATAATTTCTGAAATAACAAAATATCTGATACTGTAATTTTCTAATTACTACATTTTCTATTTGGAATATTTT
>NW_022874801.1:0-1930 GCF_010883055.1 Belonocnema kinseyi
TAGTTACCAAAAGGCATTAATTTTTAATAAGGGAATGAAGGTAAGAACCTATATCTCTTCTTATTGCCATAAAATTACAATAAAATAACATTCGTTTCGCTACTCGTACAGTACCCTTATCAACGCAAGAAAAATGTAATAGGTAGAAATTGACAGCACCCTCGAAAAGGTGGTGATCTCACTTTGATACCTGAGAATCGAATGAGGGTCAGTAGGCCTATCTGCTCTACTTTCTATATTTCTGATGTAATTCTGACAGGTATTTATATTGTGTTTACAGCAGATTGGCCTACTGACCCTCATTCGATTCTCAGGTATTATAGGCGAATTGTATTATTGGGATGAATTCGCACTATGTTATGTATATGGTCGAAAGTGATTTTGTGGAGTAATAAATTATTCACTTAATCGCCATATTCAATATAGAAGGAGATGAAGAATTAACCACCAAGTAACTCAATAACTATACTTTATTTAAAAGAGAACATTGCTCGTTCTCGCCTAGTTGAGATCAACTTAGTACAATTATGAGAACATTGCGCGTTCTCGTGAGAGATGTATTCGACGAGTCGGCCGGACAGTAAGTGTGGCAAGCGATGCTCGAGTCGAGAGGTAAAAGCTGAGGAGAGCGGAAAGGCTGAGAAAAGGCGGGAGCTAGGGGTAGGGAGAATGGAGAGTGAAACTCGCTCGTGCGCTTCGAGCTACATAGCTACGGATAACGCAGAACCCTACTATGCTTACGCATGGTACAACCGCCAGTTTGTAGTGTTGTAATAGGCGCTATGAGCGCTGTGCACAATCCTTACAGTACTGCCCCCCCCCCCCCCCCCCGAGTGTTTGACCTAACACGAAACAAAAGGACGGAGTTAAAAAATACACGACGACACGCCGTTCGATCACTTGAGTATCACAGATAAGTAAATATCATTAGTCATATGTGGACTAGTATAAATGTAGCATACAATATTATACATTCAACATTCAGTCTTCGATACCAATGGGTGCTGGTCAATAAATCATTCTTAACATCTAGTAACAATATCTTACGTAGGTGCTAAAAATATAATGATGCCTACAGGTTTTTACGTTGCTCGATATTATAATTGAGTACGCGGTGCTACGGGTTGCTAAAAGCTTAACAAAATCTAACGACTGTAAAAGAGAAAAAAAACAACTACATTGAATAAATTATTTTAGAATAAAATTGCAACGCGCCTGATAGGCGAATGGATATAATTCAGTTGCTAATCTAGTAACAATACATGACCGTACAACGCTGACTTGGTATCCAATGGATTTAAATGTTATCTTTATTAAAAAGAAAGAAATGAAATAAGTGCAGTCGTTAGCTAAGTGTACCATAGTAAAATAGGTTTAAAAGGAAGACAGTGAAACGTGTGAAACGTTTACAATTTAAAAGTAACTTGCTTCCTAGCATACGTTCGTACAGGAGGAACTACCTCGATTACGTTAGGTGAATCTCCCTGTACTGGCAAAATGCTTTCGATGTCCTCGCGCATGAAGTGAGCGGGCTTTAAATGCTCGACGGATACTTGGCGAGAAACGCCGTTGATATCAATTTCGTAGACGCGATCCGAAGTTCGGTTTATAATTTTATGCGGGCCAGTGTAGGGCCGCTCCAGGGATTTCTTGGCATGGTTGCGCATGAATACGTGCGAGCAAACAGTTAAATCTTTGAAAAGAAATGGTTTCCGTTTATATTTATGGTCTACTGGGACTGGTTTAATTTTCCGCATATGGTGCCAAAACTCTTCGATGAACTCGTGAGGATCTGGAGCGAAATCGTCCGGAAGCACGAACTTGCCAAGGATTCGTAGGGTGGTGCCAAAAACGAACTCGGCAGGGGACGACCCGATATCCATTACGTTGGACCTGAGTCCCAGGAGGACAGTAGAGAGCGATTGTGACC
>NW_022874802.1:0-1827 GCF_010883055.1 Belonocnema kinseyi
CAGGTTATGGGCTCGAAAGTTACCGGGCTTGGGGGTGAAATTTTTCATATTTGAATCCGCCATATCTCGGCTATGAAAAATCTTATCAAAAAGCTAGGCATCACATTTTGAAGGTAAAGAGTAGTTCTTTACGATGCCATTGCCAGTTTGTGAAAAAAAAATTTTCGCGATGTTACGGGGCCTCGAACACATCAAAATAACAGGGTTTTGACCCTTTTAGGTTAGAATATATCGAAAACTGAGGGTGATGGAATTTTTCTGAGGTCAGATTCGGATTCAGCGCAGCAAAAACCTTCGGGTATAGTAGGTCTGGTCTCTGGTTCTGAGAATTGTTGGCCTGTGTAATTCGTACGGAAATGTTCATAGCCATTGGACTAACCATTATTCTTAAAGAATATTGCTATAAATGTCAATACATTATTTAAGCAATTATTTTGATTAAGTTAAATTGATTGTTATCTCGCACTAACAATAATAAATTGCTACAAAAGCGTAGTTCACTTTTTCATCAGTGGAAAGCAGTACTACCTGTATTATAATCAAATTGTGTAAAGAAACCCGCAATTGTTCACTTATGGGATTTTTAGAGACCTGATAAAGTAGACGTGTGACGGCTTTCTTCAAAAAGTATTTTTACTGGTATTGTGTGACTAATGGTGAAGATAAATGTAGACGGTAAACCTGCTATTAAACATTCTGACAGGGTTTGGAGATATTTTATCGCCTCTATCAAGTGTTATACACACATTCTTAATTCGAATGTTTCTGAAGGTTTTTTGTCTTATCACACGGATGAAGAATCGGACGGTTTTTATTATATATAGCAGTGAATATGTTACAGATTTCTCCGTCACTGTTTACGAAATCAGTGAAGAAAACATGAAGAACCTTATTGGGAATCTTCTTCTTGCAATCGAATTTTTGTTTCACTTCTGTGGTAAGTCTGCCTTGTATGGTATACTTCCTTATGTAAATATATTAAATATCACATATTCTTGAAATTAAAAATGTTGCTGCAGGAGAGCCGTAGTCCCAATGTTGGCGAAGTTCTGTTTCCTCCTTTGTTAGGGAAGTGTTCTTATTGGATGCACATTATCCTACCGGGAGCGGAGTCAAATAAAAGTTTGTCAAAATTGGGACTACTGCAGTGGAGTATAATTTCAAGAATTGTGCACCTCAAGAGTACCCATACTCTACGCCATGAGACGTGGCGAGTACGTGGAGTCTACGTTGGCACTCGCACGTTGGTGCATGCGCGCCTCTATCAGAGAGACACGTTCAGGGTTGCCAAATTGGGCGGTTAATTAAGTGTACCATATCGAATTATCAAATTTTTTCAAAGAAAAATATTTAGACTCAACGGCGTTTTTATTTGATATTTAAGTTGTACTTTTTTCAAAGGAGGGGAAGTGACGGGACGGCAGGGGTTGTGAGAGAAATTGAGGCGAATACTTAAAAATATTTGCAAGATTAACCTCCAAAACGCTAAGAAAGGGGGAGGGTCGGTAAGGCCGGTTTTTGGCCTAATTTATTTTTTGACCAAAAAATCTGAAAAAAGCATGGTAGTATCTTATAAGTATCCCGAGTCGATTGCACGCTGACCTTTATCGCGTCAGTTTCAAGGTCATGACCTTGAACCTGACGCGATAAAGGTCAGCGGACACCAGGTTAGTAATCAGCGACCCCAAAAACCTATAACATATTTTTTTTAAATTTTTTTACCGGTTTTCTCGATTTGACCTTCAAATGACCTTAAAATGACCTTGAACCTGAAGCGATAGAGTTCAACGGATGCCAGATTCGTAATTAGCGACTCCAAAAACCTAT
>NW_022874803.1:0-1125 GCF_010883055.1 Belonocnema kinseyi
TTTGTGGAGAACGGAAACGGGCTCTAGAGCAGCGATTCCCAAACTTTGTATGCACTTTTTGGGGCGTGGCAGGGCCGCCACCCTCATATTTTTTTCACAATATGCTGCCGCCAAGGGGGGATACTTGACTGCTTCATTGCTTGACAGACCATGATTCACTGCTTTACACACCATGCTTCACGCGAGAAAAAGTTGATGATAATCTGTTAATATCTTCAATGCCAGTTGACAGTTCTTGTAATTTGGCGTGTTCTTAACGATATGTTTAATTGTTCGAAATGTTAACCGATTTTCATCAACTTTTTTTTCATTTTCTTAAAATTACATCAGGGAAATGATTCAGATAATTAGAATTGAATTGAGCCATATCATTAGGGTTTTATTTATTGAAACAGCCTTAAATCTCATGACAATGAAAGGGTCCTCATTGGAGGGGGCTGCCGAGTGGCCGGGCCCGGGCTGGCTTTCCCCTCGGGGACTGCCCGGCCCGGGGTGGTATCCTCCTGCCGGCGGCAGCCTCTTCGGCTAGCGGCACTAGTTTGGGAATCGCTGCTCTAGAGAGAGAAAAAACATATAAGATGAAACCTGCCTTTATCTATTCCAGAACTGTGTCAAGTGAATCGGTGGCCCCGGGTATTACCTGAATATTCTGTCCATTTAATTTAAAAAACAATGATAAACAATTCATTGGAAATTTGTAGTCATAATAAATTCCATGTTTAAAAACATGCATGTAAAATAACCTGTTTCAGTTATTTTATTTTAAAAACTTGGCAACCTTAAATTCTTCTTGAAATTTGATTGAAAAGTCTACAATAATAATCGTTTTGTGAGTTATAAGCTGATATTTTAAAACTATTAAAAATGAACTTTAATGTTTATTTAAAATGTTATTATTTAGCCGACGAATGATCAAAATTCTATTCAATTATTCTAACCTTTCCCCGCTTCCTCACTTAAATAAGAACTAAACTAGTAGAGCCCAATAAGAAAATCAAATTATTTTTGGTTATGAATTTTCATTATTTGCGATTAAAAAGTCTGCTTTTCAATTTTTGGGTTAACTCTTTATTTTCTTGGTTAAAAATTTCATCATTTGGTTTAAAATTTAATTATTTTATTGAA
>NW_022874804.1:0-1178 GCF_010883055.1 Belonocnema kinseyi
CTAGTTGAATGTTTGGTTAAAAAATGAAATTTTCAACAAAATAGTTCAATTTCCAAACAAAGAATTTAACTTTCAAGTAAAAAAGTTTAATTTTTAACCAAAAATGTGACAGTTAAATTTTGAGTTCAAAAAATTAATTTTGAATAAAGAAAAACATCGAATTTAAACAAAGGTAAATTGTCGAACAGTAAAAAAAATTATCACTCACAAAAAAAACGAAGTCTCAACAAAATAATTGAATTTTCAAGCAAGAAATTTAATGTCTAAACCAATAATTTTCTACTAAAACTACAAATTCAAAACTTTTAAAATCAAGCTTGTAACAAGAAAAAAAACGAATTTTGAACAAAACAGATAAATTTTCAACGTAAAACGATTACATTATTAGTTTTAAAAATAAATTTATTACAACAAATAAAAAGTTTTTAGAAAAATGATTTATTTGTCAAAAAATACATCAACTTTAAGCCATATAGAAGAATTTTTAACCAAAAACATCAATTTTTATCGGAAGATGAAACGTTTAATCTTGATCTAAATACATAATCTCAAACTATATTGAAAAAAAGTTTTACAAAAAGTATGCATTTCCAACCAAAGAAATAAATTCTTGATTAAAATAGATGAATTTCTAAAAAATAAGAATAATTCTGTATCAAAAAATATTAATTTTTAACTGCGAAAGTTCAACTTTCAAGCAACAAAATTTTAGCAAAATTGTTCAGGTTTCAAACTTTTAAAAATTTCAACCGAAGATGATACATTTCAGGGTTCAGTTTACAGAATTAATTTTCAGCAAACACTTGAATTTTCAACAAAATAGTTTAATTGTCAACAATAAAAGAAAAAGAATTCTTAACCAAAATAGATACATTTTCAAACAAGAATAATAATCTAATTCCAAAACAAATGAATTTTTAACTGAAAACGGTAAATTTTCAAGTAAAAAAGACAACAAATTTTGAATCAAATAGTTCAATTTTCAATGAAAGAAGAAATCAATTTTTAACCAGAAAGGATAAATTTAAAAAAAATTATACAATTAAATTATCAGTTGAATTTTTGTTCAGCTCAATAACAATCATATTCTAAACAAAATAGTTGAATTATCAATAAAAAATTAATTTTTAACGTCAAACATAAATTTTAGGCCAAACATGAAACAGTTAAATTTTCAA
>NW_022874805.1:0-1050 GCF_010883055.1 Belonocnema kinseyi
TAGAAACTCAATTATTTGATTGAAAAATTAATTATTTTGTTAAAAATTTAACTATTTTGTAAAAAATGTCCTCTTTTCTATCAAAAATTCAACTACTTTGTTCAAAATTTTATTTCTTTTATTTCAAGGTTCATCTCTTTCGTTGAAAATACATTTTTGAAACTGACAATTAATCTATACCATTGCTGGTTAAAAATCATGTATTTTATTAACAATTCGTCTTTCTTTGTAGAAATTAAATTGCTTTATGGAAAATTGATACTTTTTGATTAAAAATTACATTTTTCAGTTGAATTATCAACTGTAAATATTTTTTGGTTGCAAAGTTGATTTGTTGTAAATGCGACTATATTGTTAAAAATTAAAATCATAATTTTTGGGTGGAAAATTCGATTATTCACTTAAAGTTGAACTACTTATTAAAAAAATTAATTTTTTCTTATTAAGGATTCATAATTATAGTTGAAAATTCAACTATTTGCCTTTAAATTAGGTTAAAAATTCAGGTTTGTTGTAGATAATACTCTTTTTGACTTTAAAATTAAAAAATTGATTAAAGTTAAATTGACCTTTTTTAGTAGAAATTTAATCTTTTTGGTTGAAAATGTATCATTTTTTGTCAAAAATTCAATTGTTTGGTTAAAATATGAACTGCACATCTTTTTGGGTTTCAAAGTCGATTATTTCACTAAGAGCTTAACTACTTTTTAAAAAAATGACTTTTTTTAACAAGGTTTTATAATTATCGTTGAAAATTTAACTATTTGGTTGAAAGTTTAACTCTTTGATTGAAAACTCATATTTTCCACTTAAGAAATTCAACTTTTTGTAGATAATTCGTCTTTTTGTCTTTAAAATTAAATAATCTCGTTGAAAATTCATGTATTTTGTTTGAAATTTGTCTTTTTTTGTAGATCATTAATTTTCTTGGTCGAAAATTCATGTTACTGGTTGACAATTCAACAACTTTGCTGAAAATAAATTTTTTCCGTTGAAAATTATTTATCTTTATCTGAAAATGTAATTATTATAGGATTGATTAAAAATTAA
>NW_022874806.1:0-1508 GCF_010883055.1 Belonocnema kinseyi
CAATTCTCAAAAAGCTTTTTTTTTTAATCTGCAAAAGTCTAAATCGTGTTTCAAATTATTTGAAATAATTTCAAGTTTTAAATTAATTCTGAATCTTTTTTTTAATTAAAATTCTAGCGTTTAAACTTTATATTCAGCTCATCACGAATTTAACAATTCAAGGCTTTCTATTTCGAACCATTATGTTCAAATTTGTAGATTTTAACAGTTGTTTGTAATGGATTGTTTTAAATGAACGGTCAAATATTGCTGATAATTAACGAAATTTTCTTCTTTTCATTAAAAAATTTCAAATTGAATGGGTTAAAAATAAACAATTTTAGACTGAAATAATATTTCTCATATTTTTCGTTTAGGAAATTCAACTTTTTGTAGATAATTCTTCTTTTTGACATTAAAATTAAATAATTTAATTGAAAATTCATGTATTTTGTTTAAAATTTGTCTTTTTTTGTAGACCATTAATTGTCTTGGTCGAAAATTCATCTGATTGGTTGACAATTCAAAAACTTTGTTGAAAATAAATTTTTTCCGTTGAAAATTATTTATCTTTATCTGAAAATGTAACTACCATATTATAGGACTGATTAAAAATCAATCATATATATTGGTTAAGTTTGAAAATCGTTTTTTTTTTTTATAGAACATTAATCTTCTTGGTCAAAAATTTACCTTTTCCCTTGAAAATTTAACAATTTTATTGAAAATTCGTTTTTTTTCCTTGTTCAATTCAATTTTTTTATCGCAGCTCTTATCTGGAAATTGAACTATTCCATTTTTGGTTAAACTTTATCCTGTAAATTGTATTAGTTAAAACACCAATTATTTGTTAGAAAATTAATTTATTTGTTTTCGATTATGACTTAAAATATTATTTCAGTATAAAAATTTTTTATTTTTAGCCCGAACAAACTGAAATTTTTTAATTAAAAAAAGGAAATTTCGTTAATTATCAGCAATATTTGACCGTCGTTTAGAACAATCCATTACGAACAACTGTTAAAAACTATACAAACTTGAACAGAATGGTTCGAAATAGAAAGCCTTGAATTGCTAAATTTGTAATGAGCCAAATTTTAAGTTTAAACGCTACAATTTTAATTAAAAAAAGATTCAGAATTAATTTAAAACTTGAAATTATTAAAAATAATTTGAAACACGATTTAGACTTTTGCAGATTTAAAAAAAAAAGCTTTTTGAGAATTGTACAGTATTTGAAAAGAATAACAAAAATTGTTGTGATTGCTAAGAACATTGAAAATTATTTTTTATTTTGACAAATAAATTTTAAGTGAGTATTTGAAAACATTTTAAAAATTAAAAAAAAAGAATCCGGAAGATTTTAAGAAATTTTCAACCCAAAAGTTTACTTTTTAACAAATTAAATTAATTTTCTATCAAATAATTGGTTGGGGAGGAGTTAGGATAGGGAAGGAAAAGATATATACACTGGCATACGCAGACGACATAGTGTTGATGGCAGAGGATGAAGAAGGGATGGCGGGATT
>NW_022874807.1:0-1505 GCF_010883055.1 Belonocnema kinseyi
AAGAGCCGGTGATTTTCTGTTTCTTGATTCTCGCGCTTGCCTTCGCCAGCCATATCTATAGCTGACTCGGGGCTGTCTATGCACGCCGAAAATATTAAAATTGATGAGGGCCTAAGATTATTATATTTATTATGATAAAATTACTTAATTTCTTTTACGGTTTCTTTTTTAAAAAGGGACACTTTCGACATAGTAAATAAATTTAAAAAGTAAATAAATTTTAAATTAATTCAGAATTTAGTTCAATGAAAAAGTTAAATCAATTCCTCATCTGGTTTCTTTTAAAAGAGAAATTTTCGAAATACTATATAAATAAGTTGAAAAAAATTCTTGTCATATTTTAGAATTTTAGCGAAATTTCAAACATTATTTGTTTTTGGTTCTTGATTCTTTGAAACGTATAATCTTTTTCCTTATAATTTGTTTAGTTACAAAAACCAGTAACTAGACTGTGCCTTGCAAATTAAAATTTAATTTTAAAAGTTTGAGGGAGGTTAACCACTTGCAATTATTATGCTCATCAAAATTCACAACTTCAAAGTGATCCAAATAGTTTATAAAAAATAATTCAAAGAAGATAAAAATAATTCAATAATTTTTTGCGAGCCGGGAAATGACCGGAAATTTTTTTCCTTGATTAAAACGGCCACGTGGATTTCTTAGTATTTAAACATTTATTATATTTATTTGTGTTTTCCTGTAAAAATAGTTATACTTTTTCGTACTTGTAAAAAAATTCCCACCAAGGATTGAAAAAATTTTTGATTTTATTTATTTCTTCAAGTGAATTTTGTTTAAGTTTGCAATAACAAAGAAAAACTATCCAATTAGAGGTTCTAACGGTTAAAAAATCGTGATTCATTTTTTTTCATAAATAGTTTGGAACTAATTTTCACATTGTACACATCAGCTGGTTTTTAAGCATAATATATTGATGATGTGTACAATGTGAAAATTATTTAGAAACTATTTATGAAAAAAATAAATCACGAGTTTTTAAAAATTACAACTCCTAATTGGATAATTTTTCTTTGATATTGCAAACTTAAAAAAAATCCACTTGAAGAAATAAATAAAATCAAAATTTCAATCAATCAATCAATATATATATATATATATATATATTCGGTTTTGATTCCTCTAGAATCAAACCGAAGGGCCTATGGCAAAGCCACCGAACGCGTCCTCGGGTTGCGGATAGACGGTCCCTGAACCAAGGGTTTCTGCTGAATATGGTTATAAAAATAAATAGGCAGTCGCGGACAATTGTCCAGGGGTGGTCTCGAAGGAATTAATCCCCAAGCGGAGGTGTGAAAACCGTGCCGAAAGCTGAATGGCACCTGGGTGAGGTGTCTAGAACGGTTATCCTTGCATGCGGGGCTCTACAGGGATTGACGAACCCCTTTCCCTAGCTTCTCGTGGGAACAATAACGACAACACCAAACATAGTTGTAGTAAGTGCGGTTCAAAACAACAGAACGCGCAGAGCTCCCGACAATGGGTCG
>NW_022874808.1:0-1041 GCF_010883055.1 Belonocnema kinseyi
GCTGGAAGACCAGTGTTGCGACGATACTAAGACGATTAAGACGTGTTCACTCATTTATTCTGTTTCTCATCTTATTATTTTCTAATCGTTTATGTTATCTGATTAAACAGAAATCTTTACACTAATCTTGAAATCCTTATTATAAATCCCACAGTACGTTAATAATATTTAAAAGCTGTCGAGGGTTCTTAAAAGATTTCAAAGGATTTTCAAAATTTTAGGGTCTTTTAAAACATTACAAGGAAATCTACGAAATCTACAAACATTTTTATATTTAACGTTTTGAAATTTTTCCCTTTTCTAAATTTCAAACTGAAGTTTTAAAAAATCTAAAGAGACTTAAAAAGATTTCAAGGAATTTCCAACTTATTTTTATAATTTAAGGAATCTCAAAGAATTAAAAAAATTTTAGATTTCTTTTTTAATTCCAAATTAAACAAATTATAAACAAATTAAACAACTAAAAATACAATTTTTACTAAAATACATGAACTTTGCACAAAAGAAATATGTTTTCCACCAAGTCTAATTTTCTATAGAAGAAATGGATGTTTAATCATAGTTAAATTTGTGACAAAAAAGATTAATTTTCTTGTAGTTAAAAGAGATTCATTAAAAACAATCTACAAGATAGTTAAATTTTCAGAAAACAAATTTTTTCAACTAAATTGATAAATAATCAACCAAAAACAATATAAATTTTCAACAAAGTAGTTCCACTTTCAACCATAAAAGTTGAGGGAAAAAAATAATTAAAATTCTTTGAAATTGCTTTGAATTATTGAAATTATTTGAAAATTCCTTGTAATGTTTTAAAAGACCTTAAAATATTGAAAATCCTTTGAAATCTTTTGAGAACCCTCGACATCTTTTAAATATTATTAAGGTACTTTGGAATTTTTTTAAAACTCCTTTAAATTCCTTGCAATTATAAAAATGAATTGAAAATTCATTGAAATATTTTCAAACATTCTAAAATATTTAAAATCCTTTAAAATCTTTTGGAATCTCTTGAAAATTCCTTGACCATTTAAAAATACC
>NW_022874809.1:0-1485 GCF_010883055.1 Belonocnema kinseyi
ATTATCCAATTAGGGGTTTTAAGTGTTTAAACTCGTGATTTATTTTTTTCATAAATAGTTTCCAAATAATTTTCACATTGTACACATCATCAATATAATATATTTAAAAACCAGCTGATGTGTACAATGTGAAAATTACTTCCAAACTATTTATGAAAAAAATGAATCACGGTTTTTAAACCCTTAAAACCCCTAATCGGATAGTTTTTCTTTGTTATTGCAAACTTAAACAAAATTCACTTGAAGAAACAAATAAAATCAAACATTTTTTCAACCCTTGGTGGGAATTTTTTTACCAGTACAAAAAAGTATAACTATTTTTACAGGAAAACACTAATGAATATAATAAATGTTTAAATACTAAGAAATCCAGGTGGCCGTTTTAATCAAGGAAACAAATTTTCGGTCATTTCCCGGCTCGCAAAAAATTATTGAATTATTTTAATTCTTTGGAATTCTTTCGTTTTCCATTTTTTTGTAATAGCCTTAGTTGCTGAGATGCACCCCTAAACGCCTTATATTTCTTTAGAATTTTTTTGGATGCTTCGATTCTTTGAATTATTTTTATTAACTATTTGGATTACTTTGAAGTTGTGAATTCTGATGAGCATAAGAATTACAAGTAGTTAACTTCCCTCAAACTTTTAAAATTAAATTTTAATTTGCAAGGCACAGTCTAGTTATTGGTTTTTGTAACTAAACGAATTATAAGGAAAGGGATTATACGTTTCAAATAATCAAGAAACAAAAACAAACAAAATTTTAATATAATTTTGATAAATAATTAAATGAGTATTGAAAACCTTAAATTTTTCCTCGGAATTAAATGTAAATTTTCAATTCGACACTACAGAGAAGTGTAAATATTACTTCAGTTATACCTTAATTATGCGAAAAAATAATAAAATATTTTAGGATTTTAAAATACATGTAGGATAAATTTATACAGTGAAGTATTCGAACCTTCAATTAACTATTTTTATAAAAATTATATTTTTATAAATAATGTTTGAAATTTCGCTACAACTCTAAAAAATGACAAGAATTTTTTAAACTTATTTATATAGTATTTCGAACATTTCCCTTTTAAAAGAAACCAGATGAGGAATAAATTTAACTTTTTCATTTATCTAAATTCTAAATAATTTAAAATTTATTTACTTTTTAAATTTATTTACTATCTCGAAAGTGTCCCTTTTTAAAAAAGAATCCGTAAAAGAAATTAATTAATTTTAACATAATAATAAATATAATAATCTTAGGCCCTCATTAATTTTAATATTTTCGGCGTTCATATACAGCCCCCAGTCAGCTATAGATATGGCTGGCGAAAGCAAGCGCGAGAATCGAGAAACAGAAAATCACCGGCTCTTTCGGTTTGGCTTTCGCCTTGACTCCACCCCTCCCGTAGACGTTGGCAAAGGACGCGGTTGCCATAGAAACATCGAAAAGTTGAAGAGGGCAGCACCTCGAAGCATGCAAAAA
>NW_022874810.1:0-3261 GCF_010883055.1 Belonocnema kinseyi
AAATATATTTCTGGATAAGATATTTTGGTTGAAAATGTATATAGTATTTTTTAAATCACAAAAGTTCTTCCGAAAAATCGAAATGTTGATTAAAAAACACGTCTTTTTGTATATGAATTTGTCGGTAAATTTTTTTAAATAATTTTAATTTTAAATTCAAACAATTTTTAACACTTTAAATATTAAACAAAAATTTATTTGATAACAATATTTTATT
Organism: Belonocnema kinseyi; assembly: GCF_010883055.1. Lineage (NCBI taxonomy): Eukaryota > Metazoa > Arthropoda > Insecta > Hymenoptera > Cynipidae > Belonocnema > Belonocnema kinseyi. The sequence continues at coordinate 218 of NW_022874810.1, forward strand.
ATCGTATTTTTAATAAATAATTAATACTGATTAAGAAACTATTTTGTCACCCCCCCCCCCAATTACTTTTTTTTGTTATAAAATAACGCCCGATTTTTGTAAAAATTAACAAATATATATTAAAGCTTCACTCAAGGTAATTTTTGTTCAAAAAGTTTGTTCCTGAATAAATTAACTTTTATTGTTTCCGATTTCGTCCTCTTACTTAGGGATTGTGTTTTTAATAGAAATAATTGAAATGTGGTTTTTTCACGTTTATAAAATTATAATTGAAGGTCACTCGGGGTAATTTTTTGTGAAAAATATTGATTTACATAGAATATTTGTCAAACAATAGAATGGATTTCTTCGCCCGAGATACAAACGTAAATTGTACTATTGTAAAAACAACTGGAAAAATTTAGACGAAAGCCAAATTTGATTAAGAAAACAAACATTTGTCGCCCTATAAATACGAATTTTATTCCCCGAAAGATTTTTATAAAAATCTCTTCGAAACACTTTTATTGCAACAATTTAATTGAAAAAAAAATATTTGTTATAAAAATAAAAATAGTACAATTTTTACATACAATTCTTAAAATAAAAAATCTGTGTGTCAAAGCACAATCCAATCCGACTATTCTTTCGAAAGTTATACGATATACAGACAACGACAACATCAATAACAACGACGACGTAGACGCCAGAGAGACAGACAGATACCGATGTATAAGCTTGTTTTTCTGATTCAAGGAGCCTCAAAACGTCGAAATTTCATGAAATTCGCGGAAGTCATTTTTCACATAAAACTCTTCTTATTATGGATGAAAATTTGATAAAATAATCATGGGGCCTTGAAAAAGTAGCGTTTTTCGCCTCTTGACTTTTTTCCATATCAAGCTTTTTTTGCTTCAAATGTCCATTTTCGTTTGGTTTTTTGGATTTTTAAAATCCTTTAACTTTGGTAAGTTTGATTTTATCAAAAAAAGTTGTCAGGATAAATTGTTCATATTTTTTTGTACCATAAATGGCTGTGGATAGAATTTTCAAATTTTTTAAAAAATTGGTCTTAAAAATTTTTAAAAAGCATCAACTTTTTGAATTTTTATCAAAAATGGCTGTTTAACGAACTCGATCTTTCTTTTTGATCTTTCGAATAGTGTGTCAAAGCCCAATCCAATCGGAACAGTTATCCGGTATACAGACAACTACAACAACGACGACACCGGCCAGACAAACAGGCCCCGACGTAAAAACTTGTTTTTCTGACTCAAGGGGCCTCAAAATGTCGACATTTGATAAAATCCGAAAAAGTTATTTTTCATTAAAAACTAATACTTTCTCATTTTGGATAAGAATATAAACATTTTTAATAAGATTTGTAGAAAATCTTTCAACGAATAAAATGATTGCCCGGTAAGTTACAACAGAAAAATTACAATTTCAAAAAAATGAAGGTTGTTCTAAATATTGAGCTGGACTTGATACCGGGACAAATTGTCACACACACAATTCAGAGTGACAAATTTAAACTTGGAATGTTACGATTATAATTGTTTTATTTGTTTTTATTTGTATTTCGAAGGTAAAAGTATTTTATTTTGATTCTTAAAGGACAGTTAAATAAGCATTAATTTAGAAAAAAATCATATAATCTGTAGGTTTCTGAATGTTTCAAAGATAAGAACCAAATTTGGAGCTTCTCAAGAATTTGTAATATTAGGATAACAATAAAAATTTCTGGGTAGATTTAAAATGATTTTTTATTTCAAAAAAGTGCATAACTCAAAGAGTATGTTTAAAAATATTTAAAAACATTTCTAACAATGTTAGGAAAAATGGGAATCAGTCTAAAGACATTTAAAAGTTCCGAAAAATTTTTTAAATAGTTTCCGAAAGGGATGAATGAAAAATCCCAAAAAATAAAATCTCCGGCACCTGAATAATAATTTTATAAAAATTGTATTTAAAAATACATTAAAAAACACGTGCGATTTGAAAGTAAAAAATGTGCTGCCTAAATTTTCTTCGTACCTACATAATAACATTTTTGCACAAACTTTGCAGGATTCAATTCAACAACGATTTATATCAAAATTTATTTTTATTACTTTTATTATTTTTTTTATTAATAAAAAATTCGATTTTTCACAACTTTTTTATATTTTTTTCAAATACTATGCACATTTTTAAACAATTTTTTTCATCCAGAAATATATATTCGATTATTGTATTTTCAATAAATAAATAATATTTGATAAACAATTTTTTTAATTGTTTAAATTCAGGAATTTTCTAGTTCGGTTATTTTATAATTCAGCCATTTTCTCTGGTGATTTTTAAAATTCGGTAATATGTTATTGTCTGAAATTTTATTTATTTTATTTTCCTGAATTTTCCAATTCGACTTTTATATTTCGGGACTTTCATAATTTCGGGAATTTTATTATTTGGTTATTTTTCAATTTACGAATTTTACAGTGTCGGGAATTTTATTTTTCGGGATTTTTCAGTCGCTTTTTCCGAAAAATAAAATTCCCACATTACTGTAAAAATTCCGAAATTATAACATTATCGAAATATAAAAGTCCCGAATTGGAAAATTCTCGACAATTTACAATCTTACCGAATTTGAGAATTGCCGACAGAAAATTTCCGAATTATACAATATCCGGGCTAGACATCTCTCTAATATGAACAATTAAAAAATAGTTTGTTAAAAAATTTTTTTTTAATAGAATAATACAATATTTTTAAGAAAGAAAAAACTTTTTTAATGTTTAAAGTTTCTAAAAATTATTTCTGGAATATAAAATGACAATAATTGAACGAATGTATTTTTTGATAAAAAGTTATTTGAAAATGTGCATTGTGTTTTTGTACATTACAAAAAACGCTCGCAAAAATGAAATCATTATTTAAAAAAATAAAAATAACAGTCGCGTTAAATCAGCCAGCATTGAATCCTGCAAATTTTGTTTCACTTAAACCTCACGTGTTTTAAATTTATGTTTGTATCACATATTTATACAATTATTGTTATTTTAAATTAAAACAATAAT
>NW_022874811.1:0-1499 GCF_010883055.1 Belonocnema kinseyi
TGTATTTCCAGTGAAAAATTCTAAAAAAATTGATTTGCAGAGAAAGTTGTATTTACGTGGAAGAGAGGGGTGGATTTTTGACGTTAAGTGTTGAAGCCCAAAGATCATATCGAATATTTTCGAGAAGCCCAAAACTCAGAGACTGTATTTCTACTGAAAAATCCTTGAACAATTTATTTGCAGACAAACTTGTATTTGCGTGGAAGAGAGGGGTTGATTTTTGACGTTAAGGGTTTAAGCCCAAAAACCATATCTGGTATTTTCGAGGAGCCCAAAAATCAGAGACTGTATTTCTATTTAAAAAATCTCGAACAATTTGTTCGCAGACAAAGTTGTATTTACGTGGAAGAGAGGGGTTGATTTTTGACGTTAAGGGTTTAAGCCCAAAAATCCTATTTGGTATTTTCGAGGAGCCCAAAAATCAGAGACTGTATTTCTATAAAAAAAAGCTAGAACAATTTATTTGCAGACAAAGTTCTAGTTAGGTGGAAGAGTGGGGTGGATTTTTGACGTTAAGGGTTGAATCCCAAAAATCATATCGGGTATTTTCGAGAAGGCCAAAAATCAGAGACTGTATTTCTACTGAAAAATTCTAGAAAAATTGATTTGCAGACAAAGTTGTATTTTTGTGGAAGAGAGGGGTTGATCTTTGACGTTAAGGGCTAAAGCCCAAAAATCATATAGGGTATTTTCGAGGACCCCAAAAATCAGAGACTGTATTTCCATTGAAATATACTAAAAAAATTTATTTGTAGACAAAGTTTTATTGACGTGGAAGAGAGGGGTGGATTTTTGACGTTAAGGGTTGAAGCCCAAATATCATATCGGGTATTTTCGAGAAGCCCAAAAATCAGACACTGTATTTCCATTGAAGGATTCTAAAAAAATTGATTTGCAGACAAAGTTTTATTTACGTGGAAGAGAGGGGTGGATTTTTGACTTTAAGGTTTGAAGCCCAAAAATCATATCGGGTATTTTGGAGGAGCTGAAAAATCAGAGACTTTATTTCTATTGAAAAATTCTAGACGAATTTGTTTGCAGACAAATTTGTATTTACGAGGAAGAGAGGGGTTGATTTTTGGCGTTTAGGGTTGAAGCACAAAAATCATACCGGGTATTTTCGAGGAGACCAAAAATCAGAGACTGTGTTTCTATTGAAAAATTCCAGAAAAATTGATTTGCAGACAAAGTTGTATTTACGTGGAAGAGAGGGGTGGATTTTTGACGTTAAGGGTTGAAGCCCAAAAATCATATCGGGAATTTTCGAGAAGCCCAAAAATCAGAGACTGTGTTTCTACTGAAAAATTCTAGAAAAATTGATTTGCAGACAAAGTTGTATTTACGTGGAAGAGAGGGGTTGATTTTTGACGTTAAGTGCTAAAGTCCAAAAATCATATAGGGTATTTTCGAGGACCCCAAAAATCAGAGACTATATATCCATTGAAAAATTCTAGAAAATTGATTTGCAGACAAAGTTGTATTTACGTGGAAGAGAGGGG
>NW_022874812.1:0-1239 GCF_010883055.1 Belonocnema kinseyi
ATGTTTGGATGAAACCAGACATAATCAAGGATGTTCAGAAATCATGAATTAAAATTCACCTATAAAGCACCAAGGTTCAAAATGTCATTCTTTGACTATCACGATTTTTTGTACAATTATAAAATGTCATATAAATAAAAAGTTAAACTTTACGTACTAAAAAAATAAGTAAGGAAAGAAGATAAACAAAGCAACCTCGCAATCCCTTTAATTTTTTTTTTTTCTTTATTTTGCCCTTTGTTATTTCTCAATTTTTTAATTCATAAAAAATATATTTGTCAATATTTTGGTGTTAATTTAACAAAGATTGTCCAAATGACAAAATTTAATTTAGATTGTGTCAAAATATAAATGCAATAACAAAATTATTATGAACTAAAAAAAATTTAAATTTCAAATTGGATAAGCACGAAATTATGATTTCTCTTTAAGATTCAAAGCTAAACTTCAAATGCAAACGCATTTTTTGGTAAAGTTTAGCTTTTCAATTTTCACAACACTCATCCTTGGGAAGGTAAATATAAAAAATAAATACGTTTCCAGTTGAAAGCAAGGTCCAGTAGTACAGCTTAAACTATTTGGAAATTATCTTCTTTGGGCAGAAATTATAAGCCCTTTTTATAAATTATTTTATAAAGAGCTGTTTCCTTTATCACGAAATCACAAACAAAAAATCAGGTTTTATAATTGTGTTTCTTTTCACTTCTTTCTACTCCAAAATAGTTATTAGATGGAAGAAAATTGTTTCTTATACATAAAAAGTATTTAAAAAACATTTTTTAAACAACTTGAAAAAAAGTTCAGAGGTTTAAATTGTTCAGTATATAATAAAAACGCTATAAATAGCAAATTTCATTCTACTTTTTTATGTTTGACCTAAAACTATTCAATTTTAAAGGCTATAAATTACTAGTGTGAAAAATAAGTAAAATATTCTTATAAATTTTTATGTGAAACAGGTTGGAGCTAGAACGGGAATTGACGGGGATTTTGTGAGGCTGGGAAAAATAGGCAAATGGCAGTGAATTAATTTTCTGACCGGGAAATTTATGAATTTTTAGAAAAGAAATTGGTCCAAGTTTGGTTTGAACAATTTATTTTTAATTCCTTAAATTGCTTTTTTCCTGTTATATCATGCAGTTTACAGTACGTAATTCGAAAATATTTCAATTTCGAATTTTAGAATGCAGTTTTGAAGACCTGGAAAATTAAAAATTAGAAGCGTTTCAAATTTATAAT
>NW_022874813.1:0-1284 GCF_010883055.1 Belonocnema kinseyi
ATATTGAAAAAATTTTGATCTTATTTATTTCTTCAAGTGAATTTTTTAAACATTGCAATAACAAAGAAAAACTATCCAATTAGGGATTTTAAGTGTTCAAAATCATGATTTATTTTGTTCGTAAATAGTTTCGAAGTAACTTTCACATTGTACACATTATCAATATAATATATCTAAAAACCAGCTGAAGTGTACTATGTGAAAATTATTTCCAAACTATTTATGAAATAAATAAATCACGATTTTTAAACCTTTGAAACCCCAAATTGGATAGTTTTTCTTTGTTATTGCAAATTAAAAAAAAATCACATGAAGAAATAAATAAAATCAAAAATTTGTTTAATCCTTGGTGGGAATTTTTTTATAAGTACGCAAAAGTATAACTATTTTTACAGGAAAACACGAATGAATGTAATAATTTTTTAAATACTAAGAAATCCAGGTGGCCGTTTTAATCAAAGAAACAAATTTCCAGTCATTTCCCGGTTCGCAAAAAATGATTGAATTATTTTAATTCTTTGGAATTCTTTCCTTTTCCATTTTTTTGTAATAGCCTTAGTTGCTGAGATGCACCCCTAAGCGCCTTATATATCTTTAGAATTTTTTTGGATTCTTCGATTCTTTGAATTATTCTTATAAACTATTTGGATTTCTTTGAAGTTGTGAATTCTGATGAGCATAAGAATTGCATAAGAAGAGCATAAGAATTCCTCGGAATTAAATGTAAATTGTCAATTACTTCTGTTATACCTTAATTATGCGAAAAAATAATAAAATATTATTATATTAATAATTAAATATTAAAAATAATAATATAACCTTCAGTTCACTATTTTTGTAAAAATTATATTTTTTTAAATAACGTTTGAAATTTCGCTACAATTATAGAATATTAGAAGAATTTTTTAAAACTGATTTACATAGTATTTAGGAAATTTCTCTTTTAAACGAATTCAGACCAGGAATTAATTTAACTTTTTCATTTAACTCAATTCTGAATTAATTAAAAATTTATTTACTTTTTAAATTCATTTAATATCTCGAAAATGTCCCTTTTTAAAAAAGAAACCGTAAAAGAACTTAATTAATTTTAACATAATAATAAATATAATAATTTGAGGCCCTCATTCATTTTAATAATTTCGGCGTGTATAGACAGCCCCGACTCAGCTATAGATATGGTTGGCGAAGGCAAGTGCGAGAATCGAGAAACAGAAAATCACCGGCACTTTCGGTTTGGCTTTCGCCTTGGCCCCACCCCTCCCGTATACGTAGGCAAAGGAC
>NW_022874814.1:0-1986 GCF_010883055.1 Belonocnema kinseyi
GATTTTTAATAAAATTTAAGAATAAATTATGCATTATTTCAGGCGAAACTGCGAAGGAGATCTACCAATAGCCTTAAAAAATATCAATACATAACTGTTATTGTTGTACAGACAATTAGATAATTTATCACAATACGGAATTTATTACAAATTTTGAATAATTAAATGACTTAGTTATACCAAATATTAAATTGTTTCAGAATTAGAATTACAATTGAGTCGAAAGTTGCTAAATTTAACCAGGGAAAGAGCATTTATACTTATATCTGGGACAAATAAAGTTTTACCAGAAATACCTCTGGGAGAATTTCTTTTGAAATAAAAACATTTTGGATTTAAAATTCTGCTAAGTTAGAAAACTGACGAAAACTGATTAAAGTATTTAGGTTAAAGAATATTTTCGAGAATGTCTCCCAGTCTGAGAGAATAAAACCCTTGAGATCGAAATTTGATCTCTATTGAGAAGTTTATGCGTAGTCATAAATTTCATCTTTTAAGGGAGGGAGAAGTGACAAGTTTCGTGAATGAATCCTAGGCATGGGGTCCCCTTCATACCGAATATGCTCCTAATACAAAACTCTTGATTCAAAATTTCGAAGAATGTCATAGAAAATATTATACTAATAAAAAAAAATAATAATAATAATTTGATTTGCCAATCCCAAAATAAGTAAAACTAAATAAAATAAGGTAGGAAATGGAAAATCGAATTCGCAAATAATTAGTTAAAATTTGAATAATTTTTTTGAACTCTTAAAATTACAGAGAAGTTTCCTATCGCTACAGATTTTGAAAGTTATATTCAAATATTCTAATTTAAATCATTAGATCTTAAAATATTGATGCCCATTTATGTAAATTAATAAGTTTTAGGATTAGATTTAGAAACTAAAAAGCAGAGTTATTATGGAATAAAAACTCAAAATTTACATACCAAACTTTTACTAATTAATTTTCAAGTTTCAACTAAAATTTTATTGAACGATTTTATAAAGAAATATCATTAAATAAATTTTTAATGAAATGAATTTGAATTTCTGAACTTTAAATGGATCCGGTCAGACCCAGAAAAATAAACCAATTATTAGTTGAGTATACTTACAGACTTTCCTTTTCGATAAGATGTTGATAGTTAAAATAACCATAAGATAGGATAACCAAACGATAGGATGACAATAAGTACATCTAAAGTAATGGAGAAGGGAAATATGTTTAAACCTATATTTTATTGCAATTTTACTTATATTTACTGTACTTACATATTTATATAAATATTATGACAGTTGACAGCCATCATGTTGTTTTGAAGTATCACGTACCTAGAATTAAAAGTAGTAGAAAGCTTGACTATAGTCAAACTTACCTTCCTAATGGCAGATTTCCAACGCAACAAATGGCAACACAAAAGTTCAATTCATAAGAAGCCACTAAATTCCTAACTCCTAAGACTTGAAAAGTAAAAGGTGAAAGCAAATTTTCATCATTGGAAAATGGGAACCAAATTTAATACGACATTCCTTATGAGTTTATTGAAAAAGACACTTTATGAAAGTGCCTTTTTATTAAAAACGGGAGTGTAACGATCGCATAAATTTGCATTCCATCCGCTAGGAACAGCACCGTCGCTTCCATAGAATGCGCGGTTTCGATTCGAAATTATAAAATATTTGTGCGAAAAGTAAAAAGATTGGCAAGCAACATTTCAGGGCAGAGCGGCATGAATATGGTTTAAGTGATAATCATTCCTGTAAGCGAATAAATGTATATGTTAGATTTGTCGAGAATTTTCGGGCAGAGGAAATTTGATATAATGTTTAGATTTAAGATAGCAGACTTGACAGCAGAATATACAATTCTTATATTTATTATCAAATTGGCGACAGAAAAATCGTTACACTGAACCGAGGGGAGAATCATTTTGGTTTTCGTTGAAATGATTAAGACCTCCGGGCAGTCGGTTCTCCGAACTATAATGTAAACATTATG
>NW_022874815.1:0-1147 GCF_010883055.1 Belonocnema kinseyi
TTAAAGCACCAAGGTTCAAAATGTCATTCTTTGACTATCGCAAATTTTTTTACAATTTAAAATGTCATATAAATAAAAAGTTAAACTTCACGTACCAAAAAAGTAAAGAAGGAAAGAAGATAAACAAGGCAACCTCGCAATCCCTTTAAAGCATGCTTGTTTTGTTTATTTTGCCCTTCGTTATTTCTGAATTTTGTGATTCATAAAAATATATTTGTCAATATTTTGGTGTTAATTCAACAAAGATTGTCCAAATGACAAAATTTAATTTAGATTGTGTCAAAATATAAATTCAATAACAAAATTATTATGAATTCAAAAAATTTTTTATTTCAAATTGGATAAGCACGAAATTACAATTTCTCTTTAACTTTCAAAGTTAAACTTCAAATGCAACTGCATTTTCTGGTAAATTTTAGCTTTTCAATTTTCGCAAATTTCATCCTTGCGAAGGTAAATACAAAAAATTAAATACATTTCCGGTTGAAAGCAAGGTCCAGTAGTACAGCTTTAACTATTTGGAAATTATGTTCTTTGGGCAAAAATTATAAACACTTATTGAAAATAATATTGTTTGGTTATTTTTAATGTGGAACATTCACGGTTGAGCCGTCTTGTATATATACAGATTTATAATATTGCCGGAGAAATGAGTTGAGGAGGAAGAAGTTTCTTTCCAGGACGTTATTGATACTTGGAAAGCTGATTCTGCTAATGAACTTTCGAATATGCTTGGGCATATCTCAAGGGAACACCTCTTTCCAAACAATTTTCAGAAGCAGAATGTCAGAAATTCCTTCCAACTAGTGAGTGGAACACGTGCAGCAGCCATGACAGCGGCGAAAAAATCTAATGTGGCAGGAATCAAAACATCCAAAACGATTACTAAGTCGATATGATTTGTGGGAAAGATGAATGTCGTAGTAGACGTCTGTAATAGCAGCAATGTTTACGATAAAAATCCCATGAAAAGCCCTCTGTCTCACGAAAATCCTGGATGCATTGAAGTTCTAGAAGACTGTCTGATATGGGAACCTACCATCCGCGTGAAAAACAAATCAGGAAAACTGACCAGGTTACCTTGTTTCCAAGCGTTTGAAGGAACTGTGAGGGGCTTACTGATTCTCTACCGGGATATGGTTTATGC
>NW_022874816.1:0-1065 GCF_010883055.1 Belonocnema kinseyi
CGCAACATTTCGGAAATCTGAACATTTTCTTCGAGACATTCGATAAGCACACATAAGGAGAATACATACATAAAGAATACATAATAAGGAGTAAATGAAAACCAATTCACGAATAGGATAATGTTTGGATAATTATAGAAATTTTGTTTTGATGTTTAATTTTTTTAAATTATGGTTTTAATTTAAAATAACAATAATTGTATAAATATGCGATACAAACATAAATTTAAAACACGTGAGCTTTAAATGAAACAAAATTGGCAGGATTCAATGCAGGCTGATTTAACGCGACTTTTATTTTTATTTTTTTAAATAATAATTTCATTTTTGCGAGTGTTCTCTGTAATGTACAAAAGTACAGTGCACATTTTCAAATAAATTTGTATCAAAAAATACATTTGTTCAATTATTGTTATTTTATATTCCAAGAATAATTTTTAGAAACTTTAAACATTAAAAAGTTTTTTCTTTATTAAAAATATTTTATTATTCTATTAAAAAAAATTTCTAAACAAACTATTTTTTAATTGTTCAAATTAGAGGGTTGTCTAGCAGGGATATTGTATAATTCGGAAATTTTCTGTCGGCAATTCTCAAATTCGGTAAGATTGTAAATTTTCGAGAATTTTCCAATTCGGGACTTTTATATTTCGACAATGTTATAATTTCGGAATTTTCACAGTGATGTGGGAATTTTATTTTTGGAAAAAAGCGACTGAAAAATCCCGAATAATAAAATTCCCGACACTGTAAAATTCGTAGATTGAAAAATAACCAAATAATAAAATTCCAGAAATTATGAAAGTCCCGAAATATAAAAGTCGAATTGGAAAATTCAGGAAAATGAAATAAATAAAATTCCAGACAATAAGATATTACCGAATTTTAAAAATCACCAGAGAAAATGGCTGAATTATAAAATAACTGAATTCAAAAAATTCCTGAATTTAAACAATTAAAAACATTGTTTATTAAATATTATTTATTTATTGAAAATACAATAATCGAATATATATTTCTGGATGAAAAAATTTGTTTGAAAATGTGCATAGTATTTGAAAAAAA
>NW_022874817.1:0-1009 GCF_010883055.1 Belonocnema kinseyi
CCAATACTTCGAAATTTAAAATTCATTAATTTTCATGATATGCATGTCAAATTTCATGAATTAGGAAGATTTATAATTGAGAATTCTTTGCTTTTAATCTTCTAAATCATGACAATTTATATGAATTTTTATTATATTTTTTTATTTAATTAAATTTAATTAAAATTTTGTTAGATTTAAATTAATTAATTAATTTGTTATTTATTTTATTCATACATCATTTAAAATTCAAGAGTTTCTGATTGCAAATATTCTAAATTAAAGAGTTTTAAATTGCAGATCTTTAAAATTAAAGAATTTTCCATTGGAAGTCTTCAAAATTGAACTTTTCAAAAAAAATTTCATATTATACCTTTAAAATATATATCTTAAAAACTAAATAATTTGAAATTCCAAATCATCAACATTTCAAATCACGGCAGTACTCAGAGTACAGATATTTTTTACATTCTCATCAAAAAAGTTATTACATTTGTGTAAATTTTTACGCCTGGACACGAAATACAGGTTTTTACGAGTGTTTCTGCCTTTCCATATGCATGTTTGTTTGCGAGTATAATAACTTTTGAAAAAATAATCTATTATATTGGCCGTTGGTATACTCTTTAAGTGTCAGAAACTAAATCAAGTTCATTGGCTACTTTGGGTGAAAATTCAAAAAGTTACAGAATTTTCAAAATTTCTGAGACAATTTTTTTCAAGATTTAAAAATTCCATGTACGGGTATTCGTAATGATTGGAAATTCGAACAATTTACGTCATCGACTTCTTTTGATAAAAAGAATATTACCAGAATTATAGCGTTTTCAGCAAATTAAAAAAATACCAAAATGAAAATTGTAAACTAACCAGCACGAGACTTGAAAAAAAAACTCGAGAGAAGAAAAACGTTGCTTTTTGAGAGCCTTACAAGATTATCATAACAACTTTTCAGATTGTTTTGAATAATCGAAAATTCAAATTTTGAAAAATTTTCCAAAAGTTTTTTATCAATTACTTTTTGATACGA
>NW_022874818.1:0-1735 GCF_010883055.1 Belonocnema kinseyi
ATTGAAGAATATTCCAATTTTAACGTTAAAAATTAAACTGTTTCAATTGGAAAGTCTTAGAAGTTAAACAAATGGAAACTCGCGATTAAAACTTTATAACCCTTTTTCAATTCAAAATCAATTAAAAATAAATAAGCTGTATCAATTATAATAATTTAAAGTTTATCTTAAAATATACTTTATGGAACATGATATTTTTTACGAATGTATCAGTGAAATTCTGTTCGTATAATATTGTTTGCCAATGCGAAACGTAATCTGGCTTGGAACTGTCGTCTTAACATCTAAAACCCGAAAGAACAATTTCCCTATCACTTGGAATTATAATTATATTTTTATAAAAACGTTAATCTGGACAGTTTACAATATTATCGAATTTGAATATTCCCGAATAATAAAAATCCAGGCCGAATGCTGTCTAATGATCAAATATACAAACTAGAAAATTCCCGAATTGCAGAAATTGAGAAAACAGTTTTGTGATCAATATTATTTATTTATTAAAAATACAATAATAAAATATTTTTATTATAGAAATTTTGTTTGATGTTTAATTTTTTTAAATTATTGTTTTAATTTAAAATAACAATAATTGTATAAATATCTGATACAAACATAAATTTAAAACACGTGAGGTTTAAGTGAAACAAAATTTGCAGGATTCAATGCAGGCTGATTTAACGCGACTTTTATTTTTATTTTTTAAAATAATAATTTCGTTTTTGCGAGCGTTTTCTGTAATGTACAAAAATACAATGAGCATTTTCAAATAACTTTTTATCAAAAAATACATTCGTCCAATTATTGTTATTTTATATTCCAACAATAATTTTTAGAAACTTTAAACATTAAAAAAGTTTTTTCTTTATTACAAATATTTTATTATTCTATTAAAAAAATTTTTTTAAGCAAACTATTTTTTAATTGTTCAAATTAGAGAGATGTCTAGCCCAGATATTGTATAATTCGGAAATTTTCTGTCGGCAATTCTCAAATTCGGTAAGATTGTAAATTGTCGAGAATTTTCCAATTCGGGACTTTTATATTTCGACAATGTTATAATTTCGGAATTTTTACGGTGATATGGGAATTTTATTTTTCGGAAAAAGCGACTGAAAAATCCCGAAAAATAAAATTCCCGACACTAAAATTCGTAAATTGAAAAATAACCAAATAATAAAATTCCCGAAATTATGAAAGTCCCGAAATATAAAAGTCGAATTGGAAAGTTCAGGAAAATAAAATAAATAAAATTCCAGACAATAAGATATTACCGAATTTTAAAAATCACCATAGAAAATGGCTGAATTATAAAATAACCGAACAAGAAAATTCCTGAATTTAAACAATTAAAAAAATTGTTTATCAAATATTATTTATTTATTGAAAATACAATAATCGAATATATATTTCTGGATGAAAAACTTTGTTTGAAAATGTGCATAGTATTTGAAAAAAATATTAAAAAGGTGTGAAAAATCGAATTTTTTATTAATAAAAAAACATAATAAAAGTAATAAAAATAAATTTTGATATAAATCGTTGTTGAATTGAATCCTGCAAAGTTTGTGCAAAAATGTTATCATGTAGGTACGAAGAAATTTAAGGCAGAACATTTTTTTCTTTCAAAGCTCACGTGTTTTTTAATATTTTTTAATACATTTTTTATAAAATTATTATTCAGGTGCCGGAGATTTTATTTTTTGGGATTTTTCATTCATCCCTTTCGGAATTT
>NW_022874819.1:0-1258 GCF_010883055.1 Belonocnema kinseyi
ATTGTAGGCGTCGCGACTGGAAAGAATAAGTATGCACACATATTCATATACACACATACACACATATGCACATATATATATACATATGCATCCACACACACAAACACACACACACATATACATCCCCTCTTGCGTGTTTATTTTAGGCCTGTATCATTGAATTTACAATAAAAAGCGACACCCCCTGGCCCGGTTCAAAATCTCGGCGTTATTTTTAGTTTGTAGATTTAAATTTCCTTTGTTTTCTTTCTTTTATCGTGAAATTATAATGAATTGCTATGAATTACTTATCTTTAAGTACGTTCTCGAATTTCCCAGTAACTGCATATCGAAGCACAATTTTAAGAAAGTGTATTTATACCAAATTGAAAATTTTCTATTTTTCTTTTTCTCCAACCGAGTATATAAGAGACCGCTCTCTTTCAAATTTGTTACGAAACTGTTAAGTAAAAGACAAGATAATGTAGGGGTCGGCTTGCGACTGCGTCGTATCCGAGAGTCATTAAAAATCGTCCCGTTTAAAATTCTTAGAAAACCCATAAATACACACATATGTATATTGAAAGTGAAGAAAATTTCAATTCTAAATGTGCAGAATTGGAGAAATATAAAATGTAGATCCAGAAAAAGGAATAAAAAAGGCCAAAAAGACTCATTTACAAGAAATATTGATATCCGTATCAAAGGAAAAAACAGGTATTTTCGATAAAACAGTTGAATTTTCAACAATATAGATAGACTATCTCTTGAGAAAAAATGTCAAGCAACTAAAACAGATCAGTTTTCAGTCATACGTTTGCACCCCCAATTAAAAAAAATTGAATTTTCCACCGAATAAAAATTATCTTTAAACGAGAAGGATGAATGTTGACAGAATTGTCGAATTTTGAAGAAAATGATTCAGTTTTGAGCCAGGTAGTATAATCTTTGACAGAAAAAGAACCATTAACAACAAATTTCATTGTAGGCGTCGCGACTGGAAAGAATAAGTATGCACACATATTCATATACACACATTCACACATATGCACATATATATATACATATGCATCCGCACACAAACACACACACACACACATAAATATATACATATACATCCCCTCTTTCGTGTTTATTTTAGGCCTGTATCATTGAATTTACAATAAAAAGCGACCCCCCCTGGCCCGGCTCAAAATCTCGGCGTTATTTTTAGTTTGTAGATTTAAATTTCCTTTGTTTTCTTTCTTTTATCGTGAAATTATAATGAATTGCTATGAAT
>NW_022874820.1:0-6331 GCF_010883055.1 Belonocnema kinseyi
AGTGGTTGATCAAATCAAATTTTAGAATGAAGTCCAGAGAAAACATTTTCTAAAATACAAAGAAATCCCTGAATATTTTATTAATTGAAATTCAGGCAAGTTGAATTTCTCCGAGATATCTTTTTGATAAACCTATACAATCAAAATGAATTAGAATTAATTTTCGAGCCTGATTGAATGCCAGTTTGGAAATCAGATCCAGAGATAGCAATTTCGAAAATAGAATAATTTCTAAAAAAATTGAATAACAGTTTTAGCCTAATATATCTTGTCTAGATTTATTTCTGATAAAATTCGATCACCAACGAGTCTCTAATTTATTTTATTGGTTGATCAAACATAATTTTAGTAATTAAATTTATTAATAAAAAGTAAGACAAGAAAAATTACCTCGAGATATTTTTTTGATACACCTCTACCATCAGATTGATTTAGAATTAATTTTAGGCTGCTCAATCTCCATTCTTGGGATAAGGTCTAGAGATAATGGTTTTTCAATGACGTTCATCGAAATGAACCAGCTGAAATGCACAAAATCCATCTGCAATTCCTGATGTGTATTTCATCTATGATCGATCTGTGAAAAAAACAATGGAAATCAGTTATGAATTTCAGGAATAAATTTATATACACTAAATAATAATCTAAAATCGCAGAATAGTATTACGATTTTATAGTCTTTGTCAGTCAGCAGCCATTCCATAATATTATTGGCACTGAAGAAAACTGACGTGTACTTCTCAGGTCACATGTCTCACTTCATTATTAATTAAACACTTTTATTATTTGTAATTACTATGTACCATAACCTACGTTGTTTTGACACTTGTATCCATTTGAAATTTCGAACGCAACCATGGAAACTATGATAAACTTGATCCGAAGATGCACGCACTTGACCGAATAGTCGATCCGAATACAACTTTAAAGGCGCGAAATATGAAAATACCCCCGTACAATGGCTTCTTCCCTACTCTTGTGCAATTCTGGTAGCATCAAGTTCGCCATGTATGTAAGCCCCAGCGTGTTATATACAAAAATCGTTTTAGAAAGACTTAAACTTTAACTCGAGTAATTTCTATTAACACTTCAATTTAATACTTTGACTAATCTACAAACATTAAAATTTTCAACATTTTGAAAATTTTCTGTTTTCTAAATTTCAACCTGAAATAATTTCATTTAGAGATTGCCCAATTGAAAAACGTAAGTTTAAATTTTAAAGGCTTTCAATTAATCCATGATTATTAATTTTTTATAAATAGACTTTCCATTTTACAATTCAAAATTTGAAGACTTGAATCCCATCGAGTTAAAAATTATTCTGATTGAATAGTTGAAAATGTTTGAAAATTAGATTTCGCAAGCTTTGAATTTTTATTCATCCCATTTTCAAAACTATAATCTGCAAACATTTCAATATTTAACGTTTCGAAACTTTCCTCTTTTTTTAAATTTCCATCTGAAGCTTTACAAAATCGAGAGATTTCAAACGATTTCAAAAAATTTGAAATATTTGATGATGTTTTAAAAGATGTCAAAGAATTTTCAACTTATTTTTATTATTTTAAGAAACTTTAAAGAATTAAAAAAATTTTAGAATGGTTATTCAAAAAAATTCAAAAGTACTTTAAAAATCTTTGAAAAAAAGATCAAGGTGTGTCCAAATATTTTGAAGGAATTTCAATATTCAAGAGTATTTAAAAACGTTCCAAGGAATTTTTAATTGTTTGCGTTAAAAAATAATGCATTATATTTAATATATTTATATATATTAACTGTTATTAACAGGGAGAATAGGCCCAGTTCGCCCATGGATATTAATGATTTAATAGACAAAGTTAGATATGAAAAAAATAAGATATGTATGTTCGTTTTTTATTCTTGCAGTTGATTTTTTCAATTTCTAAGAATTTTGCTAGTCACTCAAAAAAAAAGACTGCTTAAGGTAACCATCTGTAATAACCTAGTGGGCACACCATTTAAGAACGTAATTGGAACGTCCTAATATCGTTTCTTGGACGTACAAGTTAAAGACGTCATTTAAACGTTTTAAAAACTGTCCCAAGTCAGTCCAAATAATGTTCTAAAAACGTTTTATGTTTGAAACACATCTTTAAAATGTCTCCGGAACATTATATGTTTATGAAACGTTATATGGACTGACTTAGGACATTTTAAAGCCGTTCTAAAGATGTTCTTTAACACGTGCGCCCACTGGGAAAGTCTATTAATAAATATTACGAGTTTGCCGCAACATCAATTTTATAAATGAAGATGTTCAATTAAGTAATTTTATTTCATGATCAAATGTTTTCTAACTGTTTCTAAACATTATTGATTAAAACGAAAATTTTAATTGCAAATGGGTTTTCTAACAGTCAAACAAATGTCCGGTTAAATCAACCAGAATTCTGGTTAAATATGTCCTTACTATTTCCTCTGGTTAAAGTAACCAGAATTCTAGTTCAATTGACCAGAATACTGGTTAAATTAACCATACAATCTGGTTAATGTAACCAGATTTCTGGTTACTCTAACATTTTTTTGAGTGAATATTATAGGAAATAATTCTGTTCTTCAAATTTTGCCATCGCAGTATACAATTTGTAAACTTTTTCAAACTTTGAAAGAGGTAAGAAAAATGAAATACATAATAGGCAAAAAACTTAGAATATCTTAATTTTTTAAATAATTGAGTTTTTATTTTAAAACACACGAAAAAAAATCTATAAGATTTTAGGACAATTAAAAGATTTATTAGGAAAACTGAATGATTTGAAAAAATATTTCGAAGGTATAGAAGTTTTGTAAAGGTCTTAAAGTAATTTAAAATTTGAAATTTTTTAGACAATTAAAAATTTTCTATACATTTTTAAAATATTTCTTAGCAATTTTATAAAATGTTGAGTATTTCGAAAAAAATGTTAGAAGCTATTTAATTCAGAATTTTTGAAGAGATTAACAATATTTAAAAACATGAATAGTTTGCCTAAAAATTATTTCTTCAAATCTTCCAAAAATTTTAAATATCTTTTAAGCTGATTCTAATTTTTCCTAATATTATATGTATCCTGCAAAATAAAAAAAAGCATAACATTTTTCTGCATTTTGTTCGGCATATGTGAAATCTTCAAAAATGTTTTTGAAAATTTCATCGGAATCTTACGAAAATTATATTTATATAACTTTAAAAAGAAACTGATAAGCCGTGATTCCTTCTTTTCAACTCTTGGAATGTGCTTTTACCTTTGTAACAAGCAAATAGTTATAATGTAACTGAATCTGAAATTAATAGCCCAGATTTTTTATAAGCTTTTTTTTCTATTTTTATAAGCTGAAGATAAACTCAGTTATTGGTACATATACTAAATTAGGAAATGTGAAAAGTATTAAAAGTTAAAAGAAAATTAGATACTTTTTTATTTAATTTATTTTAATCAATTTATTTATTTATTTAAAGGTTAACTAAATACAATTTAATTAGATTATATAATAAGTGTTCAAGAAAGCAGTTTTAAAGAGCTTCTCATCTATTTATATTGCATTTGTTTGGCGGGGAAATACATTTCTCGGAAACTCTCCGCCGGTTCTGCGAACTAGAGGTGCAAAGATTCTGCAAGAATCGAAGATTCCCTTCCGACCTACCAGTATCATTTCAACAAATTTGGCGAATTCAAAACAAAATCACACTTTGACTTCTCATGTTGTCAAGGCAAGACGTTGTTGAAATATTAAATCATTAAATTTTCTATTATTTACTTCAACTTATTTCTTTTAAATTTTTGTAATCCAGCCGTCTCCAATATTTCTGTAAGCACTGGCAATTGAGTGCCAGGTAGTGTGTTTTTTTTTTGTTTAAATTCAGAATCTTTGTAAACACAGAGGAATGCACTTCGGGTATGTAGCCGGAAGGTGGCGGGCTCGATTCTCGCCGCCTAAACTTTTTTCCATTAAAAAAAAATTTTATTCATTAAAATTAATTTTTTTAATACTTACAAACTTTTTAAATGTTTATATTTGTGAAGTTTTAAATTCAATAGCTTTAGAAACTATCACGAATTTTATTATTGCGGACTTTTCTAATTTAATATTTTTAAATTGTCTGAAATATATCAAATATTATATCGAATTATATGAATTTAGGAAATATTGTATATCAAAATTAAAAATAAGATCAAACAACCAATATATGGTCCTACTGTCATCAACCGTCATCTAAAAATGACACCAGCTCCCAGAATATACGCGATAAATCACACGTATGGCCGCGTCTCACGACCGTCAACTGGGTGGTATGTAGCATTTATTTTTTCGGAAATTTTTAAGTGTTGATACTTCCCTCAAACCCGTAAAAGGGAGAGATGAAATTATCTACTTCAAATCTTTCAAAATTCTTCACAAGCATTTTCTGTCAAAATTTTTTAAAAAATCTATATTTCGCTCAACATTTGTCGGCCTCACAGCAAATAACAAACTGAAAACATCCACTAAAATCATATTTATGGAGAGCGCAATCAGTCAGTTTTTCAAATAAATTTAACATCTTTTTGACAATTTTGAAAGACAATGAAAGAATATTCTTCAGATCCATATGCAAATTTAAAAGGATTTTTTGTGTTTACAAATAAATTGTTAGACAAAATTTAAAAAGAGTTTTAAAAATGCTGGGAAAAATCCAAAATATCTTCGGCAATTTTTTAATTTCTTAAGACCTAAAAATTTTAAGAAAAATTTGGGCGTTGAAGAATAAATATTGTATAAAAAAAGAATTCTCAACTGTGAAGATTAATTTTAAATCAATAAAAAATAAATAGAATAGTTAAAATTTAAACTAAAAAATTTTACTTATTGAATACTTAAATTTTCAATCAAAAATTTTAAATGAAAAAATTAATTTTTAACCAAATATTTGAATTTTCAATAAAGAAAGGAATTTCCATACAAGCTTTATTGTCTATCAAAAAAACAACGAATTAAAACAATTTTTCATTTAAAAAATTTTTTTTTAATTAAAATTAGTTTTTTTAATACTTACACAATTTTACTAATGTTTTATATTCGTGAAATTTTTAATTCAATAACCTTAGAAACTATCAGGAATTTTATTGTTCCGGACTTTTCTAATTTAAGAATTTTCAATAGTCTGTAAAATATTAAATACCACATCAAATTATATGAATTTAGGAAATATTATATATAAAATTTTAAAGAAAAAGATTAAACAACCACCTCATGGTTCATCTGTCGGCAACTCTCATCTAAACAGTGTCTCCAGAACGTGGGATTTTTCAGCCCCCACCACTCTCCCATCTGGGAGCGACACATTCAAATGCAGCGTGTCGGTGAGTCGGATCCCTGTGAAGTTGTACCCCCATTATTAAAAATTATATATATTTTTTAGAGTTCTGGGCACCTCTTCAATAGTTCTGGAGTTCTTTACTAGGCAGTCTGATAAGTCCCTGAAAAATGAAACAAGGAGACGTTTCTTTGGCCAAAGTCGGTTTTATTTTTCAACATACTCTCCTTTTAGGTCGATACAGCGAGTCCAAAGATTTTCTAACTTTTTGATACCGTCCGAAAAGTACACGATCGGAAGGTCTCCAAAATACGCCTCAGTTTCAGCTATGAGCCCCTCATTTGAGTAAAAACGATTACCGGTGAGCCATCTCTTCAGGTTGGGGAACAAGTAACAGTCGCTGGGGGCCAGGTCTGGTGAATGCGGTGGCTGAGGAACCAATTCGAAGCCGATTTCATGCAATTTTGCTTGTGCAACTAAGCATGAATGAACAGGCGCATTGTCGTGATGATAAAGCGGTTTTTTCTTCTTCAAATGCGGTCGTTTTTCGGCGATTTCGATTTTCAATCGGTCCAATAATGATGAATAGTATGCTCCGGTTATGGTTTTACTCTTTTCAAGATAGTCCACGAATATTATGCCACGAGCTTCCCAAAATACGGAGGCCATAACCTTTCCGACCCATTGTTGCGTTTTTGGACGCTTCGGAGCACTTTGGCCCGGTGGAACCCACTGTTTAGCCTGTTGCGTTGACTCAGGAGTGTAGTAGTGGATCCAGGTTTCATCCATGGTTATGAATCGGCGTAAAAACTAGGTCGGCTTACGCGAAAATAATGCCAAATTCTGCTGGGAAGTTGTCACGCGAATTCGTTTTTGGTCCACTGTGAGCAAACGCGGCACCCATCGCGCGCAGAGCTTCTTGATGCCCATAACTGAATGCTCGATATTGCCCACACGTTCCAATGATATGCCTACAGCATTAGCTACCTCTCTCAATTTCACTTTGGGATCATTCAACATCATATCATGGAT
>NW_022874821.1:0-7733 GCF_010883055.1 Belonocnema kinseyi
GATTTCAAAACATTTCAATGATTTTACAAAGATTTCAAAATATTCCGCAAATATATCAATGATTTCAAAATATTACGCAAATATTTGAACGATTTCATAAAAATTTTTAAATATTTCAATGATTTCAAAATATTTCAATGATTTTACAAAGATTTCAAAATATTCCGAAAAAATGTCAACGATTTCATAAAGATTTAAAAATATTTCAATGATTTTACAAAGATTAAAAAATTATCCGAAAATATTTCAACGATTTCATAAAGATTTTTAAATATTTCGATGATTTTACAAAGATTTCAAAATATTCCGCAAATATTTCAATGATTTCATTATGATTTAAAAATATTTCAATGATTTTACAAAGATTTCAAAATATTCCGCAAATATTTCAATGATTTCAAAATATTTGAACGATTTCAAAATATTTCAATGATTTTACAAAGATTTCAAAATATTCCGCAAATATTTCAATGATTTCATAAAGATTTACAAATATTTCAATGATTTTACAAAGATTTCAAAATATTCCGCAAATATTTCAATGATTTCATAAAGATTTAAAAATATTTCAATGATTTTACAAAGATTTCAAAATATTCCGAAAAGATGTCAACGATTTCATAAAGATTTAAAAATATTTCAATGATTTTACAAAGGTTAAAAAATTATCCGAAAATATTTCAACGATTTCATAAAGATTTTTAAATATTTCGATGATTTTACAAAGATTTCAAAATATTCCGCAAATATTTCAATGATTTCATAATGATTTTAAAATATTTCAATGATTTTACAAAAATTTCAAAATATTCCGCAAATATTTCAATGATTTCAAAATAGTACGCAAATATTTGAACGATTTCATAAAAATTTTAAAACATTTCAATGATTTCAAAATGTTCCACAAATATTTCAACGATTTCAAAATATTTCAATGATTTTACAAAAATTTCAAAATATTCCGCAAATATTTCAATGATTTAAAATATTACGCAAATATTTGAACGATTTCACAAAAATTTTAAAACATTTCAATGATTTCAGAATATTTCAATGATTTTACAAAGATTTCAAAATATTCCGCAAATATTTCAATGATTTCATAAAGATTTAAAAATATTTCAATGATTTTACAAAGATTAAAAAATTATCCGAAAATATTTCAACGATTTCATAAAGATTTTAAAATATTTCGATGATTTTACAAAGATTTCAATGATTTTACAAAGATTTTATAATATTCCGCAAATATTTCAACGATTTCATAAAGATTTTAAAATATTTCAATGATTTTACAAATATTTCAAAATATTCCGCAAATATTTCAATGATTTCAAAATATTACGCAAATATTTGAATGATTTCAAAATTTTTTTTAAACATTTCAATGATTTCAAAATATTCAACAAATATTTCAACGATTTCAAAATCTTTCAATGATTTTACAAAGATTTCAAAATATTCCGAAAAAATATCAACGATTTCATAAAGATTTAAAAATATTTCAATGATTTTACAAAGATTAAAAAATTATCCGAAAATATTTCAACGATTTCATAAAGATTTTAAAATATTTCGATGATTTTACAAAGATTTCAAAATATTCCGCAAATATTTCAATGATTTCATAAAGATTTTTAAATATTTCGATGATTTTACAAAGATTTCAAAATAATCCGCAAATATTTCAACGATTTCCTGAAGATTTCAAGACATTTCAATGATTTTACAAAGATTTCAAAATATTAGACAAGATTTCAAAATATTTTAATGAACCGTCACAAAATCTTATTAAATTTATTAATTTATTTCAAAATGGAAGTGTAAGCAAGTCAGTCGTTTGAGGCCAGCAGGCCGAAATATAAACGTTTATCTATCTATCAATTTATTTAAAACAAAAACATGTCTTTTCTACTATAAAACCTGATTCTCTTATAAAATACTTTAATTTTGAACAAAATATTAAAATGTTGAACATAATACTTGAACTTTCAGCCTAAAAAGATGAGTATCCAACAAACAAATTTCATAGTTTATATTTCAATTATACAATACTAAATTTAAACAAAAAAAAAAGAATATTAAAACAAAAAGACTTTTCTCTATAAAAATGGAATTTTTAAACCAAAATAATACTTTTCAGCAAAAAATTAATATTCCGCGAAATTGATGCACTTTTATCCAACAAGCATGAAATTTAAAAGCAAGAAAATTATTTTTTTTACTAAAAAAGGGGAATTTTCAACTAAAAAATATTAATCTTTAAAAAATGTAGGTTACATTTTCAGTAAAAAAATTAATTTTAAACTAAAAAAAGGCTCTTCGACTAGACTGTTAAATTTTGTTGTAATTAATTAATTAATTTCAATTTTTTCCTTAAATTATATTGAATAAAATTATTATTACGGGTATTTTTTAAATTCCAAGAAATTTTTGAGAACTTGAAAAAGTTAATTATACTTAAGTATCGCGATTTTGTTATTAACGATGAAATTTGAAAAAAAGTATTATTCAATGTGAAAACGATTTTAAAAATATTAAAAAATTTTATTTAATCAATTCGAGTTAGTTGAATTCTCAAACTTTATTCTCAATTTTTTAGTTGAATTATTAATTTAAAAAGATTATTTTTGTATAAAATAGTTAAATTTTCAACCAAAAAGAGGAATTTCCAACTGAAAATATAAATCTGCAAAAAAAAAATGATTTGTTAACAAAGTGATTCAACCAAATCTTTCAAACAAAATAGTTGAATACTCAAGCAAAGAAGAATTTTTAACCAAAAAGTTACATTTTTATTTTAAAAACAAGACATTTCTACTAAAACAGATGAATTTTTAAATCAAAAAGATAAATTTTTGAAAGAAAAGGTGAATTTAGACAAGAAAAAAGTTACTAAGCAAAACTTTAATTTTCAATTTGAAGACTAATTTTTTTTACCAAAAAGGAGGCATTTTTAACAAAAAAGTTGAATTATTTACCAAATACTTGCATTTTTATGCAAGAAGAAATTTGTAATAAAAAGGATGAAGTTTTAATAAAAATTGACAATTTTTTTCAAGTTCCGCTTCATCTAGAAAAGATTTGAGTTCAATCAAATTTGTCTTAAAACAGATTAATTTTTTTCTAACTTGAATTTCCATCCAGAAAAGATTTCAGTTCTGTTTTTAACGCAAAAATGTTAAATTTAAACAAAAAGTAGATTTTTTATGAAATAGTTAAATTTTCAACAAAACAGCAGAATTTTCAAACAAACAGTTGCATTATTATACAACAAAAATGTCATTTCTGCTAAAACAGGAGAATTTAAAAAATAAGGACCAAAAAATAGGACTTTTTAACAAGATTGTTAAATCTTCAACCAATCAGTTGCATTTTTGTTGAAGAAAATTGAAAATTCTATTAAATCAAATGAATTATTAAATCAAAAAGACCAATTTTCAGAGAAAAAAGTTTTTATTCAAAAAAGATTAAACTTTGTATGTTACAATTTTCTATTTGAAAAAAATTAATTTACAAGTAAAATTGTGGAATTTTGATTTATAATAAATATTGAATAATTCCCAGCAAAAAATAGAGTGATTTGAAGAAATATTTACAAGGTCTGGAAAGTTTTAAAATTAATTTAAAATTTGAAAAGATTTAATATAATTTAAACGAAGTGTTTACGTATACCGACAAAATGCAGCTATTCGTACCGAAATTTCGGCGGAATTTAAGTACGACCTAATTTAAAACAAAATATTGATTTTTGACATTTTCGAACAAAAAATTTAGAAGCTTCTTAAGAATTATGAAAGGCTACAAAAGAATGAAAAACATTTTCTTAATAATCCTAGAAAAATTTTTAATAACTTTTTAACTTGAAAAATTAATTTCTAGAGAATATTTAAAGAGATTTAAAAACATTTCCTTAATTGTCAAAACTTAATCGGGAAAATTTTTAGTAAATATTTTAAATTATGCATGATGAAAAAAAAATTGAATCATTTTAAAAGACGTTTAGAAATTCCAAACAAATTTAAGTGTAACTAACAATTTGAGTAAATGTAGATATGCCAAAATTCGAAATAAAATTTTTGAAGGTTTTTAAGGATTATTATACTATTTAAAATTAAAATAATTTAACCTTTAATTTAAGAAGTTTTAGTTTATGCCAACAATTTAAATGAGTTCATAAACGATTAAATGATTAATTGAAGGTATTAAAATTTTCCAATATAAAAAAATATAAATCCACGTTATCATTTTCAATGCTCTAAATTAAAAAATCAATCAATGAATTTTAAAATTTTCAAAATCCTATAATTTTAATGCATTTTAAGCTAGAAACATCAAATATTGAAAAATTGAAAACAACATTAACACTTCTTGAATTATAAATTCAATTATTTTCTTTTTAAATAATTGAAGCATCCTTGGAAAGCTTGAAAATTTTATTTCAAAATCTTGAGCAATCTAGAAGTTGTTTTAAATTTAAAATTATTTTGGAAATTTCTTCAGAACTTCTAAATATCTGTCAAAATTAATTGAATTTTTTCTACAATTTTCAAAAAATCCTGCAAATTTTAGAAACTTTCTTTACAATTTGGACCAATAAATAACAATTGAACATTTATTATTTTTAGGCGAAATTTTTCAAAAAAGATTCTGGAAGATTTTAAGAAAACTTTCTAAAATTTCCATGATAATTTCTAATCTTGTTAAAACTCCTAAATATCTCATAAAATTACTCAAATTTTTTCAACAAATTTTGATTTGTAAATTATACATCACAGTTTTAAAATTCCACTTACAAATTAAGCATTTTTGAAATGCAACAATTTATTAAAATTGTAACGTTCAAAGTTTGAAGGCTCTTCGAAATTTTAACGATTCCAGATTTTCTATGTCAAACAATTCAGTTAAAGATTCTTTACTTTCAAATATTTGGTTTCAAATGACTTACCATAAATAAAAATTCTAATATTGCTATTAATCTTTTTTTAATTAAAAATTTCAAATTGAATGGGTCAAAAATTGAAAATTTTAGACTGAAACAATATGTTAAATTTAATCAAATCCTTTGATTAAGAATATATTATTATGACATTATTTTTAAGTTGAAAATCGTTTATAAACTTTTAGTCACACGTTCACATTTATTTAATGACTAAGACTTTCAAATTGAAACCGCTTAAGTTTTAACGTTAAAATCTGAAAATTCTTAAATTTTGAACTGGTTTAAAATCGTTTTGTCAAATCGTTTTTGTTCACTTTTATTAATTAAAGTACAGATAAATTTAAAAACAAATTATTTATTTATTAAATAAAAATGTTTTTCATCTACAATTTTCAACATCAGAGGCTTTTATTTTTGATTTCTTCAAGTCTTTAAGAAAGCATTTAAAAATTCTTTAAATTAAAAATGTTAAATGGAAAATTTTTAAAGTAAAAAAGTTTTGAATTACGCATTGTAGGCTAAATAATAGCATAATTGAAAAACATAACAATTCCACTAATTATTTAAAAACTGTCGAAATCGAACGTGGACAGATTTTTCTTATACAAATTTGTAAAATTCCCGGTAAAAAAAAATCACTGCCATTTCTCGGTTTTTCCCGGTCTCAAAAAATTTCTGGTCATTTCCCGGTTTTCCCGGTCTCAAAAAATTTCTGGTCATTTCCCGGTTTTCCTGGTCCAGCGGCCACCCTGAAATTATAATGATTTCATAATATTTCATAAAGATTTGGTTGATTTTTAAAGACGTCAAAGATTTAATTTAATTTATTAACAATATCCATCTCGGTAAAAAGATTAACTTAAAGTTAACTAAAAGATTTCAGAAAGATAAAAAAAAATTCGAGAGATTTCACAAAGATTTTAATGCTATCAAAGGATTTATAGGTTTAGTTAAGTTTTCAAAGATTTTTTTAAATTTTATTAACAATACTCACCTTTGTACAAACATTTGTCTTAAGCATGGCTTGAATTTTAAAAATAAAAACAAAATTAGAGTTTTCTTCAAGATTCCAACGATTTCATAAGATTTCAAAATACTATATCAAAAAGATTTGAACGATTTTAAAAGATTTAAAAAAATTTATTTGGTAAAAATATTAACTTAAAGCCTTAAAGAATTCAATGATTTCAACAATATTAGAATGATTTCACAAAAATTACAATTATTTTATAAGATTTCAAAATATTTCACAATGATTTGAATGATTAAAAAAAGATATACAATATTTTATTTAGTTTATTAACCATATTCGTCTTAGTAAAATGATTAAGACCGAATCCATTTTAAATCAGGTAGGGTCCTACATTTGAAATTGCAGAATTTTTCGTGGACGAAATATGTTTTTTTTTTTATATAGCAAATGAGGCTATACGTATTTTTCCGATTTGCAAAAAAAAAGTCTAAAATGTTACGCGTATTTAAAAATGAAAATGAGATACGAAAAAATGTTAAGATAAAAGTTTTCACGTCTAAAAAATGTATATGAAAAATGTCTCTTGTTCTTTTGCGATATTTTTTTTATAGTTTACGAGAAAAATTCAAAAATGGCTTATCCTGCAGGGTGCTGCTAAGATGCCTTTTTTTTACTCGTAGAAACTTTTTAAAAAATATTTAGAAAAATAAAAAGGTAGGGTTTTAAAGAAAATCTTTTTTATTATTTTCTTCAAATTTTGAAAACATGAAAAAAAAAATATTTTCTGGAAAACCCCACCTTTTTTGTTCTTCCAAAGATTTTTGAAAAGCTTTCACTAGTACCAGAAATGCTTATTAGTATTGTGGGCTAAACCATTTTTGAGGCCAGAAGAATTTTTTTTTCTAAAAGTGTAATTTTTGAATTTTCCGCGATTCTAAGAAAAAATAATCCTTCTGGCTAGGAAATTTATTTAGCAAGTATCAAACTTACTAAAAACCTTAATTATCAAAGTACAAGTTCAAAATAAATTGACCAAAAATTTAACTGTGGCTTTTTTTGAGAAAATTTATTTTTAATATTTGCAGAGATTTAAAAAAAAAAATTTAATTTAAAAATTTTTAAACCTGTTTTCAATTTTCCGGCGTTTTTTGAAAGAAGAAAAACAATTTATATTATTTCACAAAGATTTTATAAAAATTTATCTTCCAGGGAAGTTCCAAATGCAAGTTTTGCCAGCTTGTGGCCATGCGGTCCACGAGGATGTTCCAGATAAAGTCGCTGAAGCAATAGCAACGTTTATGGTTAGACATAAATTTGCTGAGCCTGCCTCAGAATTCCCGCGGTTGGTATTTTCTTTTTTTTTGTGCAATTGAAGAACCTACTCTTCCTCACTTTTATTTTCAATCATTTTTATCTGACCTCTAATATTTTTTTCAGAACATTCCCAGCATGTTAACCCAGTAAAAAATAAAACAAGGTTAAATTGTGGATCATCAGTAATATTAAAAAAAAAAGAAAACAAAAGAAAAGCTTATTCTGATACAGTATATTGTAAAAATTAAAGGCCGCTAGGGGACTAGTTGATAAGAAACCGAAAAATTAATTCGCTAATTTAATGTAAAATGCAGTGGTAATTTACAGCTAAGCTTTGGGACCGTGATAGTATTTTGAATATCGTCTACAATGAAAAGTGTGACGGTTGCGACATTTTTTAGTCAATTACGTTAAGTGAAATATTATTTGCAACTAATTTTTTGTAATTTATTCCAAACAATATTTAACTTTGACCGATGGCGTCTTATGTGTAAATAAATCATC
>NW_022874822.1:0-2496 GCF_010883055.1 Belonocnema kinseyi
TGTCATTAATATAAACATTAACATTAAGTAATATTTCTATACAGCATGGATTTTGTTATTAAAGTCCATTGCTGGTGGAAAATGCGATAACAACTTTTGAAAGCGAACTGCTGGTCGCAGAATTAGATAATTTCGGCTATTTTAATGTCAATCTTCCGTATATATCTACAAAAATCTACCAGGTATTATTTTTTGCTATGAAAGGTAACGAAAATGTACTACAAAAACTTTAAGAAAGTTAAGCTTTTACTGAAATTTTTCTTACAAGTTACACAAAGATTTCATTCAAATTTATAAAATGTTTCGTGAAAAAATAGAAACTATTTTTATCAGGATTAAAATAAAAAATAGCTTTTTATGTTTTCATCTCACGTCTTTTTGATAAATTTGTGTACTGCGAGAAGTTCGCTCTTGAATTGCAAAATGTAATATTAACCTCAAAACCTCAATAAGTTGCTACCACATTTTTTATCAGCAATGAAATTTTATAACAAATTTTATGCATCACAGGAATAATACTTAATGTTTATATTGAATCCAAATAATAACTAAAACATTAACTTATAACTAAAAATACACCAATGTTACACTAACTTTACTCAATATCAGAAAAGTACTATTAAACTCCTTGTACTTGACCTTCACAACAAAACAGCTGTATAAAATGTATAGGCTTCCAATGTTTATGTGCTTTTAAATAATATATGGTTTAAGAAATGTGTGATTGAATGAACTATGTTCAGGTTTATGGATGGATCGGGTCTTCATATTTATATTTCTAACAAAAAACATAAATTTTCAACAAAATACGGGAATTTTCAAACAAATAATTCCATTTTGAACAAAAAAAATCAAGTTTCAATAAAAAATATCAAATTTTAAACAAAAATAGAATAATTCAGTTTTTAGTATATAAAACTTAATATTCAATAAAAAAGTGAAATTTTCCACAGGTTATTTGAAATTTCAACTAAAACAGGCGAATTAGACAGCAAGTAGTAAAAGTTTTAACAAAAAAGATGAAATTTCAATCACAAAGATTAATTTTCTATTTAAAAACATTTTTTTGAACAAATAAACAAATAATAGAATTTTCAATCCAAGTACAATAATATATAAAGTATTCAAAATAAGATAGAATTCACTTAAATTCAGGCAGGTTCTACACATTAGATAGCAGAATCTTTCAGCGATTAACATTTTTTTATAGTAAATTATGCAAGACGTTTTTTTTAATATGAGACAAAAAAATGGAATTTGGACATCTATGTTAAGAATAATAAAAACAGATTAATTCTTTAACCATAAAATAATTTTTAATAGAAAAGATGAAGTTTCAATTAAAAATATCAAATTTTAAACAAAAATAGAATAATTTAGTTTTTAGTTTATAAAAGTTAATATTCAATCCAAAAAAATGAAATTTTCTATACTTTATTAAAAATTTTAATTAAAACAGATGAACTTGACGCTAAATAGTAAAATTTTTTACAAAAAAGGTGAATTTTTAATCACAATGATTAATTTTTAATTAGACAAAATTTGTTAAAAACAAATAATAGAATTATCAATTAAATTAATTTTCAATGCAAGAAAAATATTATATAAAGAATTAAAAATAAAATAGAATTTACTTATAACCAGGCAGGTTCTACACGTTATTTAGCAGAATCTCTCATCGATTAAAATTCTTTTATAGTAAATTACGCAAGACGTTTTTTCCGATCTGAGACAAAAAAGTCGAATTTGAGCATCTATGTTAAGAATAATAAAAAACAGATTAATTTTTCACCCATAAAATAATTTTTAACTAAGAAGATGAAGTTTAAATAAAAAATATCAAATTTTAAACAAAAATAGAATAATTCAGTTTGCAGTTTATAAAAGTTAATATTCGATCAAAAAATGAAATTGTTTACAGATTATTTTAAATTTTAATTAAAAGAGATGAACTTGACACCAAAGAATAAAAGTTTTAACAAAAAAGATGATATTTCAAACACAAAGATTAATTTTCTAGTTAAAAAAACTGTTTTAAACAAATAATAGAATTTTCAACTTAATTAATTTTTAATGCAAGAACAATATTATCAAAATTATTTAAAATAAAATAGAATTCACTTAAAATCAGGCAGGTTCTACACATTATTTAACAGAATCTTTCAGCGATTAAAATTGTTTTATGGTAAATTATTCAAGACATTTTTTTCCAATCTAAGACAAAATAATCGAATTTGTACATCTATGCTAGGAATAATAAAAAACAGATTAATTTTTTACCCATAACATTAATTCTCTAAAAAAAAAAACGATTAGTTTTCAACCAACAATGATATAATTAAAATTTTCCTTAGACATGAATTTTTAACAAACAAAAAAAAATCAGGAAAATAATTCAATCCTAAATAAAAAAGATAAGATTTTAACAAAGAAAAATAATTTTCTACCAGAAAAACGAATTTTCAAACGAAAAAATTAATTTTCAATTAAAAATAT
>NW_022874823.1:0-1057 GCF_010883055.1 Belonocnema kinseyi
TTATTTGGAAAAATTTATTTGAAAAGAGTATTTTTAAACATTTCAAATATCTTCAAAGTATCTGAAAAACTTTAAAGGTATTTTTGTTTAATTTTGCAGAATGAAAAAAAATCAGGAAAAATTTGAATAATTTTTAAAGATTAGAGATAGGAAGGTATGACAAGATTAACATAATTATTGTTCTAATAATCGTGTGAAAGTTTTAAATAATTTTTTAATTAAAAAAATGTTTTCTTTCTTGAAAATTTGACTTTTTTATTAAAAATTCCTCCTTTTTGACTAAATTAATATTCTCGTTTAAAAATGTATTATTTGGGTAGGTATTTCTTAAATTTGATGGAATATTCATCTTTGTTTGTTCAGAATTCTTCAATTTCATTAAAAGTTTATCTTTTATGGTAAAACATTAATCTTTTTAATTAAAAAATAATCTTTTTAGTAAAAATTTTAACTTTTAAGTTCAGGACTCTTGAATTTTATTTAAAATCTTTCCTTTTTAGTAGGTAATTAATCTTTGTCTTTCAACATTCATGGCTTTTTAATTGTATATTCAACTTTTTACTTCATAAATATTGAATTTCAATAAAAATGTATGTTTGTTGATAGTAAATAAATGGTTTTGTTTAAAATTGTATGTCCTTATTTACCAACAAAAGGTATGAAGTTTGAACTAAAATTTTGAATCTTCAAACAAAAAATGTATTTTTAAGAAAGTTAAAGCAAGTTTCAAGAGATTTTTTCTTTAATTTCCTTAAAATTGTTTGGGTTTCCGTAAAAAAATTAATCTTTTTGTTTACAAATCTATTTTTAACAAGTAGGTTTTAAAGTTCAACTACTTTTTAAAAAACAAATGTCTCTCTTTGTTTAAAATTCCACTTTTTGGTTGAAGGTTCTTGAATTTCATAGCAAATTCGTTTTTTTTGGTGCTAAATTAATTTTTCCGAATGAAACTTTATCTTTATACGAGGGTGGATTGATAAGTTTCCGGCCTGACCAAGAAAAACAACGTTTTTAAGAATTTTTTTTTTTATTTCTCAACATAATCTCCTCCAAGGCT
>NW_022874824.1:0-1660 GCF_010883055.1 Belonocnema kinseyi
AGTTTTTCAGTAGTTTTTATATCTTTATAATGATTCCCATTTTGTCTTAAAATTTATGTAAGATGACATCTTTACTGACTTTTCGATAGATATGCATTTTAATTGATTCAAAAAATAAACAAATCTTCCAGCTTCACTTAGACAAAAAGAGTTTTTTAGTTGAATTAATGAAAGTTAATAAATAATTCGTTATTTTAAAAGCAATTTTCATAAACAAATATCCATATCAGGTATTTTTAATGGAATAAATCAAGTTTTTTAAATGAAATCGATTACAAATTACTTAAAAATAAAACCGAAGTATAATATTTGGCCACTAAATAAACTTTAATAATTATTTAAGCTACCTTAATTAACAAATGCACGATTTGCCTATTTCTTGTGGTACAAACTTGAATTTTTCGATGCAAGTAACTGTAAATAATTAACTTCTAAATCTTTAATAACGTTTTTAGGACAGAAAACAATTTATTATTGTAAACAACAATTGTTTATACAAATTTTTATTATTTTATGTATTTATAAATAGAATTTTTTAAAGAATTTCAAAAATAATTTGAAAACATTCCAAAAAATATAAAACAAAAATAGATTTCAAACCAATTTTTGATTTATGAATAACAATTGGAAAATTATTAATTTGTAAGGACCTAAAATAAAAATAATTTTACTTTTAATTTAAAAAATGTAAGTTCAGGGTGGCCGTTTTAATCGACGAAATAAATTCCCGGTAATTTCCCGGTTCGTAAACATTTTTCACGTTCAATGAAATTAAAAAAATGGAACACTAAAGCTAAAAAATTTCCACTTGAGGTAATAAAAACTAAGCAGCAAACGAAAGCACTCAAAGTGGAACTATTAAA
Organism: Belonocnema kinseyi; assembly: GCF_010883055.1. Taxonomy (NCBI): domain Eukaryota; kingdom Metazoa; phylum Arthropoda; class Insecta; order Hymenoptera; family Cynipidae; genus Belonocnema; species Belonocnema kinseyi. The sequence continues at coordinate 864 of NW_022874824.1, forward strand.
TTTTAAACTTTTAAAATTGAAATTAAAAAGTTTTTAATTACAAACTTTTGTATTCAAATGCTCAATAATTTACGCGTATAAAATTTAAAGGTACTAACATTTTTCTATATAAAAAGATAGAAATCCACAGTATCATTTTCAATACTCTAAATTAAAAAATCAATCAATGAACTTTAACATTTTCAAAATTATATAATTTGAAGGCATTTTAAGCTAGCAACATTAAATATTAAAAAATTGGAAAAATTTTACCTGAACACTTTTTAAATTAGGAATCCAATATATTTTCTTTTTAAATAGTTTAAATATCCTTGGAAAGCTTCGAAATTTTATTTCAAAATCTTGAAAAATGTAGAAGTTGTTTTAAATTTAACATTATTTTTGAAATTTTTCCAGAACCTCTAAATATCTATCAAAATTAATTGAATTTTTCCAACAATTTACAGAAAATTCTGCAAATTTTAGAACATTTCTTGACAATTTGGACGTATATATAACAATTGAACATTTATTATTTGTAGGCGAATTTTGAGTAATTTTAAGAGATATGTAGAAGTTTTGAAAAGGTTCAAACTTAATGCAAAACTTTAAATAATAGTCTAATATAAAGAAAATGTAGATTTTCGCAGTTAAAAAAAATTAGATTCTTTTCAAGAATTGTGAAATGCTTTAAAAGAATAAAAACATTTTCTTAAGATTACACAGGCCCACAAAAAAAAACAAAAGTGTCTGTGCAATTGACCAGACCTATATATTCTTATGTATTTTTCGACGCTAAATCCGAATTTGCAATAAAA
>NW_022874825.1:0-1457 GCF_010883055.1 Belonocnema kinseyi
CAAAATTTAATGCAAACTCTTTGCTCCATTTTTTTCGAAAGAAGAAAATCGCCGAGCACACCAAACGCTTCTAACCTTTTACGCCTCTGCCAGAAAAACAACGCGAGCTATATAGTCAAAACTGTAAACATATGATCGTGATGAGTGTACCAACACAACAAAACAAAAAATTAAAAACTTGAATGTACGTAGCCCGCGAAAATTGAAAAGTCACCTTACTTTTTGAACACACCTCGTATATGTATATGTATATATATATATATATATACATATACATATATATATATATACATATATATACATACACACACATATAAAAAATTTAAGAAATTTAAATTAGACCAAAATCCAAATTAAAAATATCATTTAACGTCCAATAATCAAATTGATGCAAAATCAAGTTAAATAAGACAAGAATCCAACGACCAAATTTGGACCAAAACGAATAAATAAAAACCAAAAATCCTATTATAATCTGAAAAAAACAAATAAAATTTTCGGACAAAAATAAAAAAGAGGAAAGAAAAATGAGAAGGCAGCCAACCACATCCCTTTCCTTCTCTTTTTCTTTCTTTCGTCTTTTTCATTTTTATTATCATCAAGTTACAATAAAATAAAAATGAAAAACATAAATAAATAAAATTGCATTACCAACGTTTCGGTACTCGTACAGTACCCTTATCAAGGCAAGAAAAATTTAAGTGATGCAAATTGACAGCACCCACGAACAGGTGCTCCCTCTTTGATACCTGAGAATCGAATGAGGGTCAGTAGGCCAATCCGTTGTAAACACAATATAAATATCTGTCACAATTACATCACAAATAGAGAAAATAAAAGAAAAACAGAATTCATGAAACAGCCACGTTATATGTAATTAATCATATACTAGGATGGAGGAGCACAAATAATTTAACGTGGCTGTTTTATGAATTCTGTTTTTCTTTTACTTTTTCTGTTTCTGATGTAATTGTGACAGATATTTATATTGTGTTTACAACAGATTGGCCTACTGACCCTTATTCGATTCTCAGGTAACAAAGAGGGAGCACCTGTTCGTCGGTGCTGTCAATTTCTTCACTTAAAATTTTCTTGCCTTGATAAGTGCGAGTACCGAAACGTTGGTAATGCAATTTTATTTATTTATTTATGTTTTTTATTTTTATTTCATTTGTAATTTGATGATAATAAAAATAAAGAATACGAAAAAAGGAAAAAAGTAGGAAGGGGATGTGGTTGACTGCCTTATCATTTTTCTTTCCTCTTTTTTATTTTTGTCCGAAAATTTGAATTGTTTCTTGGTTTTTGCAGATTGCAGTAGGATTTTTTGTTTTTGATTTCTCGTTTTGGTCCAAATTTGGTCGTTGGATTCTTGTTTTATTTATCAGGATTTTGCACACACACACACGCAAACACACACACACACACGCAAACACACACACACATGTGTACATACA
>NW_022874826.1:0-2772 GCF_010883055.1 Belonocnema kinseyi
TTTTTTTATTTTGCAGTTTTTTAATTTTAGGAAAAAAATATATAATTAACACAATAAATCAATTTTCAATCCAAAAGTTTACTTTTCAACAAAATAAATTAAAAATTCAGCTTTTTTGTAGATGATACTCTTTTTGACTTTAAAATTAAATAATTTTGTTGAAAGTTTATATATTTTGTTGGAAATTGACCTTGTTTGGTAAAAATTGAATCTTTTTGGTTGAAAATGTATCATTTCTGGTCAAAAATGCAATTGTTTGATTGAAATATGAACTGTACATCTTCTTGGGCTTAAAAGTCGATTATTGCACTAAGAGTTGAACTACTTTGTAAAAAAATACGTTTTTTTTAACAAGGTATTATAATTATGGTTGAAAATTTACCTATTTGGTTGAAAGTTTAACCCTTTGATTGAAAACTCATATTTTTCGCTGAAAAAATCAACTTTTTGTAGATAATTCGTTTTATTGACTTTAAAATTAAATAATTTCGTTGAAAATTCATGTATTTTGTTTGAAATTTGTCTTTTTTTGTAGATCATTAGATTTCTTGGTCGAAAATTCATGTTATTGGTTGAGAATTTAACAACTTTATTGAAAATTTATTTTTTCGCTTAAAAATTATTTTTTTTTTATCTGAAAATGTAACTATTCTAGGATTGTTTAAAAATTAATCGTTTTCATCTGGAAATTGAACTATTCAATTTTTGGTTGAAACTTTATCCTGTACATTGTATTAGTTAAAACACCAATTATTTGATAAAAAATTAATTTAATTTGTTACAAAGTAAACTTTTGGGTTGAAAATTGATAAATTTTGTTAATTCGATTTTTTCCTAAAATTAAAAAACTGCAAAATAAAAAAATTTCCTTAAAATCTTCCGAATTCTTTTTTTTTTTAATTTTTAAAATGTTTTTAAATGCTCGCTTAAAATTTATTTGTCAAAATAAAAAATCATTTTCAATGTTCTTAGCAAATCACAACAATTTTTGTTATTGTTTTTAAATACTGTGCAATTCTCAAAAAGCTTATTTTTTTTAAATGTGCAAAAGTTTAAATCGTGTTTTAAACTATTTAAAATAATTTCAAGTTTTAAATTAATTCTGAATCTTTTTTTAAATTAAAATTGTAGCGTTTAAACTTAAAATTTAGCTCACAAATTTAACGATTCAAGACTTTCTATTTCGAACCATTCTGTTCAAATTTGTATAGTTTTTAACAGTTGTATGTAATGGATTGTTTTAAATAAGCGGTCAAATATTGCTGATAATTAACGAAAATTTCTTTTTTTAATTAAAAAATTTCAAATTGAATGGGTTAAAAATAAAAATTCTGTAGACTGAAATAATATTTCAAGTCATAATCGAAAACAAATAAATTAATTTTCTAACAAATAATTGGTGTAACTAATACAATTTACAGGATAAAGTTTAACCAAAAATGGAATACTTCAATGTTCAGATAAAAGCTGTGATTAAAAATTGAATTGAACAAGGAAAAAAAACGAATTTTCAACAAAATTGTTAAATTTTCAAGGGAAAAGGTGAATTTTTGACTAAGAAGATGAAGGTTCTATAAAAAAAAAACATTTTTAAACTTAACGAATATACACGATTAATTTTTAATGAATCCTATTATAGTTACATTTTCAGATAAAGATAAATAATTTTTAACGGAAAAAATTTATTTTCAACAAAGTTGTTGAATTGTCAACCAACAGCATGAATTTTCGACCAAGAAAATTAATGATCTACAAAAAAAAGACAAATTTCAAACAAAATACATGAATTTTCAACGAAATTATTTAATTTTAAAGTCAATAAAACGAATTATCTATAAAATGTTGATTTTTTTCAGCGAATAATATGAGTTTTCAAACAAAGGGTTAAACTTTCAACCAAAAAGTTAAATTTTCAAACATAATTATAAAACCTTGTTAAAAAAAAGTCTTTTTTTTACAAAGTAGTTCAACTCTTAGTGAAAGAATCGACTTTTAAATCCAAGAAGATGTACAGTTCATATTTTAACCAAACATTTGCATTTTTGACCAAAAATGATACATTTTCAACCAAAAAGATTAAATTTCTACTAAAAAAGGTCAATTTAATTGTAATAAAATTTTAAATTTTAAAGTCAAAAAGAGTATTATCTACAAAAACGCTGAATTTTTAACCTAATTTAAAGGCAAATAGTTGAATTTTCAGCTGTAATTATGAATCCTTAATAAGAAAAAATAAATTTTTTTAATAAGTAGTTCAACTTTAAGTGAATAATCGAATTTTCCACCCAAAAATTATGATTTTAATTTTTAACAATATAGTTGCATTTACAACAAAACGACTTTGCAAACAAAAAATATTTATAGTTGATAATTCATCCGAAAAATGTAATTTTTAATCAAAAAGTATCAATTTTCCATAAAGCAATTTTATTTCTACAAAGAAAGACGAATTGTAAACAAAATATATGATTTTTTGACCAAAAATGGTATAGATTAATTGTCAGTTTCAAAAATGTATTTGCAGCGAAAGAGATGAACCTTCAGATAAAAGAAATAAAAATTTTAACAAAGTAGTTGAATTTTTGATAGAAAAAAGGACTTTTTTACAAAATAGTTAATTTTCAACAAAATAATTAATTTTTCAATCAAGTAATTGAGTTTTTATCCAAACGAGATGACTTCCAAAATCACCAATTTCTTTAATTTGTTTCAAATGCGAATCAAGATTTAAATAAGACTTTTATAATATAACATAATTATAATATTATCATT
>NW_022874827.1:0-1753 GCF_010883055.1 Belonocnema kinseyi
AAGGAGAGTTTTTAACCTAGAATATTAATTTTCTACCAAAAAAGACAAATTTTCAACTAAAAAAAAAGCATTTTTTACTCAAATAGTTGATTTTTTATATAACAATAAATTTTCTACGAAATGCCTTAATTTTTATCTGAGCACAAATTTCCATAAAAAAGGGAATATTTAAGCAAATAGTTGAATTTTCAAACAAAAAATATAACATTTTCACCCAGAATGGAAGTTATATTTAAGATGAAAAATTCATTTTCAGCAAAGAAGAAAATCGAATTTTCAGCCAAGATATATTTTTAATTCAAAAGATTAAGTATCAATTAAAAATTATAATTTTCTACTGAAAAAACCTAAATCTTTACCAAAACAAGTAATTGTTAAATTTTCAGTTAAAACAATTAATGTTGAAGGAAGAAATTCTTTTTTAAGAAAATAGTCAAATTTTGAGTTAAAAAAATAATTTACCATTAAAAAAAGAATTTTCCACCAAAAATGGAATAGTTGAATTCTCACCAAAAAAATAGAATTTCAAACCAAAAACCTGAATTTTTAAGTTTAAGTATTGATTTTCTGCCGAAAAAAATCAATTGTCAACAAACTAAATGAATTTATTAAAAAATATATAGTTGTTCAATTTTCCATTAAGGAAATTGCTGGTGGAAAAATTAATTTAACAAAGTAGTTTAAGCCACGAATTCAATTTTTTAACCAGAAAGATAAATTTTCAGCATACAAAGATTTCTCAGTCAAGAAGAAAAAAAAGTAATTGAACTTTCAAGTCAAAAGACGAGTTGTTTTGTAGAACAGTTGCATTTTCAAACCGAATCTATTAGTTTATCACCTATCCAAGTAGTTGAATTTTCATTGTACGAAAATAAATGTTCAGCTAAATATGAAATAGTTCAATTTTCAAATAAAAAATTAATTTTAATCTAATAACATAACACACTGAACCCTAGATATCGGACCCCTGATAAAGTTCTTCCGAACATTGACGCCACGCCGAAAATAGTAGTAAAAAGAGTTGCGATGGGTGTGCCGCCCTCTATCTGGGTAATTCCCCACCAAGGCCAGTCCCAAAATCGACCCAATATCAAAGTTTCAGTGTAGTTGATATTTCAAACACAAATGATGACTCTAATTAAGCTTACTCTGGCGATTTCTTTATTTTCACTGGCCGATAAAATAATACAATCTTTTGGAAAGTTTTTAATATACAATCTTTTATATACTGAATAAAAAAATTTTAATTGAAAAAATTAAATTATCTAACTTATTATCATAGATAGTTATTTAAATAGCAAATTTCTGATTTTTACAAGATTTTTGTCTAAGTCACTGACTCTAACCAGCCAACAAAATCCATTCGTTTTTCCGATTTACAGGTTTTAGCTAACCTGGAGTAAGCTCACATACACTTAGGTACATGAATAGATCGAAAAGTAGCAGAAAAAATTAAGTCTGGTGGAGCCTGACCATACCTGAAAATGAAGCAAAAAGTTTGCCGACCACTGCTCTAAGACTAGGCTGTTTTGGAACAAATTGTCATATTTGGGCCACTGTTCGGGTCTTCGGGGCGTGGTGCGGTCAAGCAATTTCATTCAGCACCTAGAATCCTAAAACCTAATCCGCTTCAGGAGGACGACTGAAAATTCATTATTTTTCGAGTGTTTTGGTAGAAAAAAAAAACACTTTTTTACCGAAATCTACGGAAAGATAAATTGATTAATAATCACTTGTATTTTATTGATATTAA
>NW_022874828.1:0-1048 GCF_010883055.1 Belonocnema kinseyi
ATGGAATAGTACAATTTCCAGATAAAAACTGTGCTAAAAAATTGAATTGAACAAGAAAAAAAAACGAATTTTCAACAAAATTGTTAAATTTTCAAGGGAAAAAGTGAATTTTTGACCAAGAAGATTAATGTTCTATACAAAAAAACCGATTTTGCAACTTAACCAATATAAACAATTAATTTTTAATCAATCATATAATAGTTCCATTTTCAGATTAAGATAAATAATTTTCAAAGAAAAAATTAATTTTAAACAAAATTGTTAAATTTTCGACCAATCAGATGAATTTTCGACCAAGAAAGTTGATAATCTACAAAAAAAGACAAATCTTAAACAAAATACATGAATTTTTAAAGAAATTATTTAATTTTAAAGTAAAAAAGACGTATTATCGACAAAAAGTTGAAATTTTTAAGCGAAAAATATGAGTTTTCAATGAAAGAGTTAAACGTTCAACCAAATAGTTAAATTTTCAATCATAATTAAAAAACCTTGTTAAAGAAACGTATTTTTTTTACAAAGTAGTTCAACTCTTAGTGAAATAATCGACTTTCAAACCCAAAAAGATGTACAGTTGATATTTTAACAAAACAATTGCATTTTTGACCAAAAATGATAAAATTTTCAACCAAAAGGATTAAATTTCTACTAAATAAGGTCAATTTCCAACAAAATACATGAACTTTCTACGAAATTATTTAATTTTAAAAACAAAAAGAGTATTTCCACCAAAAAATTATGATTCTAATTTTTAACAATATATTTGCATTTACAACAGAACGACTTTACAACCAAAACATATTTATATATCATAATTCAACCGAAAACTGTAATTTTTAATCGAAAAGTATAAATTTTCCATAAAACAATTTAATTTCTACAAAGAAACACGACCTTTTAACAAAACACATGATTTCTTAACCAAAAATGGTATTAATTGATTGTCAGTTTCAAAAATGTATTTTCAACGAAATAGATGAACCTTAAAATAAAAGAAATAGGCTATTATAATATAACATAATTATAATATTATCATTATTAATATACC
>NW_022874829.1:0-1077 GCF_010883055.1 Belonocnema kinseyi
TTGATTTCACAGCACTATTCGGAATTTGTTTAAAATTGAAGAATATTCCAATTTTAACGTTAAAAATTAAACTGTTTCAATTGGAAAGTCTTAGAAGTTAAAAAAATGGAAACTCGCGATTAAAACTTTATAACCCATTTTCAATTTAAAATAAATTAAAAATAAATAAGCTGTATCACTTATAATAATTTAAAGTTTATCTTAAAATATACTTTATGGAACATGATATTTTTTACGAATGTATCAGTGAAATTCTGTTCGTATAATATTGTGTACCAATGCGAAACGTAATCTGGCTTGGAACTGTCGTCTTAACATCTAAAACCCGAAAGAACAATTTCCCTATCACTTGGAATTATAATTATATTTTTATAAAAACGTTATTCTGGACAGTTTACAATATTATCGAATTTGAAAATTCCCGAATAATAAAACTCCAGGCCGAATGCTGTCTAATGATCAAATATACAAACTAGAAAATTCCCGAATTGGAGAAATTGAGAAAACAGTTTTGTGATCAATATTATTTATTTATTAAAAATACAATAATAAAATATTTTTATTATAGAAATTTTGTTTGATATTTAATTTTTTTAAATTATTGTCTTAATTTAAAATAACAATAATTGTATAAATATGTGATACAAACATAAATTTAAAACACGTGAGCTTTAAGTGAAACAAAATTTGCAGGAATCAATGCAGGCTGATTTAACGCGACTTTTATTTTTATTTTTTTAAATAATAATTTTATTTTTGCGAGCGTTTTCTGTAATGTACAAAAACACAATGCACATTTTCAAATAACTTTTTATCAAAAAATACATTCGTTCAATTACTGTTATTTTATATTCCAACAATAATTTTTAGAAATTTTAAACATTAAAAAAGTTTTTTCTTTATTAAAAATATTTTATTATTCTATTAAAAAAAATTTTTAAACAAACTATTTTTTAATTATTCAAATTAGAGAGATGTCTAGCCCGGATATTGTATAATTTGGAAATTTTCTGTCGGCAATTCTCAAATTCGGTAAGATTGTAAATTGTCGAGAATTTTCCAATTCGGGACTTTTAT
>NW_022874830.1:0-1094 GCF_010883055.1 Belonocnema kinseyi
AAACATGTATTCTGAGGTTAGCTCGGGTTTACTATGGTTTTCGGGGTCGCCGAATACAAATATGGCGTCCTTTGACTTTTATCGCGTCAGGTTCAAGGTCATGGGAAGGTCAAATCGAGAGAAAACGCTGAAAAACAAATGTTATCGATTTGACTTTCAAATGACCTTGAACCTGACGCGATAAAGGTCAGCGGACACCAGGTTCATAATTAGCGACCCCAAAAACCTATAACTTATTTTTTAAAAAAATTTTTTACCGTTTTTTCTCGATTTTACCTTCAAATGACCTTCAAATGACCTTGAACCTGAAGCGATAGAGTTCAACGGATGCCAGATTCGTAATTAGCGACTCCAAAAACCTATAACGTATTTTTTTGGATCTTTTACCGTTTTCTCTCGATTTGACCTTCCAATGACCTTGAACCTGACGCGATAAAAGTCAGCGGACACCAGGTTCATAATCAGCGACCCCAAAAACCTATAACTTATTTAAAAAAAAAAATTTACCATTTTTCTCGATTTGACCTTCAAATGACCTTCAAATGACCTTGAACCTGAAGCGATAGAGTTCAACGGATGCCAGATTCGTAATTAGCGACTCCAAAAACCTATAACGTATTTTTTTGGATTTTTTACCGTTTTCTCTCGATTTGACCTTCCAATGACCTTGAACCTGACGCGATAAAGGTCAGCGGACACCAGGTTCATTATCAGCGACCCCAAAAACCTATAACTTATTTTTAAAAAAAATTTTACCGGTTTTTCTCGATTTGACCTTCAAATGACCTTCAAATGACCTTGAACCTGAAGCGATAGAGTTCAACGGATGTCTGATTCGTAATTAGCGACTCCAAAAACCTATAACGTATTTTTTTGGATTTTTTACCGTTTTCTCTCGATTTGACCTTCCAATGACCTTGAACCTGACGCGATAAAGGTCAGCGGACACCAGGTTCATAATCAGTGACCCCAAAAACCTATAACTTATTTTAAAAAAAAATTTTACCGTTTTTCTCGATTTGACCTTCAAATGACCTTCAAATGACCTTGAACCTGAAGCGATAGAGTTCAACGGATGCCAGATTCGTAATTAG
>NW_022874831.1:0-1672 GCF_010883055.1 Belonocnema kinseyi
AGGAGTAATAAATTTGTTGTCAAAGTTATCCTACCCTATAGGAGTAAGTATTACATTCTCAGTAACTATAATTTGTAATTTTAATTTAAATGTGTGTGTATGCGATTATTTTTTTAACAGCATGGCAACCGTCACGTAAAGGCGTTTACGTAACGTAAACTCTGCATTGGTATTTATTAAATAATAATAATAATAATACACTCTCTTAAGCCAACAAAGTTCGACTATCGGAAATTATTTTTTCATGAATTTGATATAATCCAATGATAAATTAACTTATGAAGAAACATAACATTAATCTATGACATACCCATAGTACTGATTTAAAGTTTCAAAAATAGAGAAAAACATTCAATTTGAATTCTTCGATATGTTAAATTATTTAAAATAGAAAAGGAAAATTTTTGTCTGCCTGCATTTTGCATGTTTACAAAATATGTATTTCCTCATTTTAATATTTAGCTATTCGAAAAATTTACCCCAAAAAATTTTATTAACGATGTTGAGACACTTGCCAATATTTGCACGAAAGATCATTTTAAAAAGTAGGTCAAACTGTCTTTCCTTCTACAAATTCCAGACAAATTAGTATTTGTGCTGGAACACGAAGATAACAACAATTTTTCTGTTTAAAACATTTAGATAGACGTACTATTGAAGCTTAGAAACCCTTGAGCAAATTAAAGTAGAGCAACTCTTGTTTATAACAACTAACTGAAAATTGCAAGCCTTTTTTACAAGTGTGCCGCGATTGTTGGTATCGGGTAAAGTATTGGCGTAAATAGGTCTGAGGGATGATTTGTAGTGGATAAAATAAGAATAGGTGTTTGTCCGATTACATTTTTTTGTCATATTTATAACCAAATTGTTACAAATAATAAATTTTCTATAATTACGCTGTTTATATAATTATATATTTAAATAATAAATTTAACAAAAGTAAAGTCAGATATACAAGTTACAAAACGGAACCCAGAACAATTAAGAATCTTTTTTTAGTTTTTCAGTTCTGCTGGCGAATTGGAGTACTTGAAATCTTTGCACCGAGTAACTTTGCAAAATCCCAATTGTTAACTTAAGTCAGTTAAGTCTCCCACTTTCCCTTGAACTTATCACATTAAAGTTTATGAAAAACATAAATACTTTGTGTAAAATTAAAACAATTATTATTATATTTCAAATTACATTGAAATTAATGAAATATTCGATTCAAAATAACAGTTTCAACAAATAACTATTTGAAAAAATGTCATGTGGGGTGAAGGTGTTGAAAAAAATTTGGTTGATGGTGGTAGATGGAGGGTCAAGGTGTTATAACTATTTTAAAGAAAAATAGTCTTTTCACTGAAAAGTTTAAGAAGTGGTACAAATTTTTAATTTCCTAACTGGCAATTCTTTATTTGTTTAAAATTCGCCTTTCTCGTTGAAAAATTCATAATTTTAGTTAAAAATTCATCTCTTTGGATACAAAATTTACTATATTTTTTAATTCTTTTTTTTCGAAAATAAATTAATTGGCTGTGTAAAAAAGTAGCTTTGCTACTTTTGCTTTAAATGCGAATTTCTGATGGAAAATTAATCTTTATGATTGCAAATTCGTTTCCTTATTTTACAAAGCATCTCTTGGCAGCATCTGCATTTGTTAAAATATCAATTATTGCTTTTTCTATTT
>NW_022874832.1:0-1239 GCF_010883055.1 Belonocnema kinseyi
AATATTCGTTCATTTTATAAACAAATTATATAAACAAATTCACATTTTGGACGTTTTTAAACAAAAATTAATCGGTTTTTCTTCTCACCTTGCTGAAATTATATTTACAATGATGTTTTCTAAAAAAAATTTTACAAACCAGCAATAGATGTTTATTTTATAAATAAATTATATGAACAGATGCACATTTTGGAAAAATGTTGCCAAGCATCCCTAATCGTAAAATTTATAAACAATTTTAAGGAAAAAAAAGACATTCTATATATTACAATAAGTATAAGAATCGGGGTGCTTTTTTATCGTGAGTCCCCTTGCCTCTCACGAATCATAGTCCTATATTACTATGAGTTTTTTAGCCCTTTATGGATCCAAGATCAATAGCTCGATAGCTTCTGGATCAAGGGCCCTGACCAGTTGTAAAGCTCCACATACAACTGGGCAGTTTGAAAAGCATAAGATTTAAATTTTGCTGCATCTATTTTACGTCCACAGGAAAGAACCTGCAAGATTATGCTAAATCGTTCGATGAAACGCAAATCAACCCCAGTAATTTGGGCTGTTAACTCAGGATCACTGAAAAATCTCCGCGCAGTATTCCCGTCATTTGAATTTCCTTTCCTTGCCTAGGAATATCTATTATGAGACCCATCTCTTTTCGGAAATCTTGCTGGATTCTCGATTTAGCAGTCTGTGTCAAGGCGTTTTCATCTTTTGTTTTTGCTTGCCACTTGCAGAATCCTAAACGATAAGCTATATGCAAAACTAGAGTCATGCAGCGTATCTTGGCATGAAGAGGCGAAAGACCTAACTGATAGTTCTCCTCAAGGACCTTCTTCTGCATCACTTTACTTATGTCATTCATCTCTGAAGGGTTCGCTTTACACAAGTGACAAGTTGCTGCACTCAGTGTGCTGCTAAGATTCTGAGCTGTTTTCCCGTCCAACATGGTTAAGAACATCGCATGACTTACCTGACACCTAAATTTTCCAAATACAACTTTGGTGGGCAAAAGTCGACTTATTTCTCCTTTTATCCGCCCTGTTACAGATCTCGTCAAATCTGGGGTTTCCTTCGCGTACTGAAATTCTACTGGTATGCACAATTTGGCAGAGCCAGGATGAGGATTTTTCCAAATCGGCTTACCCTCCGACTCTAACATAATTGGCACCATTGAGACCATAAAGATGCTTTCGTCCGATATCATGCCATCAGGAAGCTTCTGCTTATATGAGCCTTGGC
>NW_022874833.1:0-1366 GCF_010883055.1 Belonocnema kinseyi
ACTTTTAATCTTCAAAATCATGACAATTTATATGAATTTTTATTTTATTTTGTTATTTAATTAAATTTAATTCAAATTTTGTTAGATTTAAATTAATTAATTAATTTGTTATTTATTTATATTATACCTTTAAAATATATATCTTGAAAACTAAATAATTTGAAATTCCAAATCTTCAACATTTCAAATCACGGCAGTACTCAGAGTACAGATATTTTTTACATTCTCATCAAAAAAGTTATTACATTTGTGTAAAATTTTACGTCTGGACACGAAATACAGGTTTTTACGAGTGTTTCTGCCTTTCCTTATGCATGTTTGTTTGCGAGTGTAATAACTTTTCAAAAAATAATCTATTATATTGGCGGTTGGTATACTCTTTAAGTGTCAGAAACTAAAAATCAAGTTGATTGGCTACTTTGGGTGAAAATTCAAAAAGTTACAGAATTTTCAAAATTTCTGAGACAATTTTTTTCAAGATTTAAAAATTCCATGTACGGGTACTCGTAATAATTGGTAATCCGAACAATATACCTCATCGACTTCTTTTGATAAAAAGAATATTACCAGAACTATAGCGTTTTCAACAAATTAAAAAAAAATACCAAAATGAAAATTGTAAACTAACCAGCACGAGACTTGAAAAAAAAACTCGAGAGAAGAAAAATGTTGCTTTTTGAGAGCCCTACAAGATTATCATAACAACTTTTCAGATTGTTTTGAATAATCGAAAATTCAAATTTTGAAAAATTTTCCAAAAGTTTTTTATCAATTACTTTTTGATACGAAGGGTAGTTTTTGTTTTATTCGTAAAAAAAAATACATTAAAAATATAAAATATAAGTGTTTGGACAAACGACATAAGCAATGAAAAAAATAAATAGATAAAACTTGTTTACCTTAAAAAGAGCTAATGAATGTGTTATTAATCTAAAATGCTATTAACAATTTTCTGTGTTAATGATGTTACTATTGTCGCAACATTTCGGAAATCTGAACATTTTCTTCCAGACATTCGATAAGCACACATAAGGAGATTAGATACATAAAGAATAAATAATAAGGAGTAAATGAAAACAAATTCACGAATTGGATAATGTTTGGATGAAACCAGACATAATCAAGGATGTTCAGAAATCATGAATTAAAATTCGCCTATAAAGCATCAAGGTTCAAAATGTCATTCTTTGACTACCGCGATTTTTTTACAATTATAAAATGTCATATAAATAAAAAGTTAAACTTAACGTACAAAAAAAAATAAGTAAGGAAAGAAGATAAACAAAGCAACCTCGCAATCCCTTTAATGCATGTTCGTTATCTTTATTTTGCCCTTTGTTATTTCTCAATTTTTTAATTCATAAAA
>NW_022874834.1:0-1115 GCF_010883055.1 Belonocnema kinseyi
ACATTTAATAATATACACATTTTTTTGGAATTTTGAAACTTGAGACAGGTTTTTTGTACATAGTCTTTTTTTAAAGTACAAAAAAAGTCCTTGAAAAGCAGTCTTTTAATTTAAAAAAAGAAACGTTAAGGTAAATTAGTGCATAACAAATTTTTTTTGATAAAAATATATTTTTAAATTAAAATAATCAAATAGTTATACAAAGGAAAAGCTTTTGTAATGTTTAAAGTTTAAACAAATGATTCTTTAAATTCAAAATTACCACAATTGAAAACATTTATATATTTCTGGATATGAAATTTTTGTTGAAAGTTGTTATAGTATCTTTTTTTAATTGCAAAAAATATTCTCAAAAATCGAATGGTTTATAATAAAACCAAAAAACTTCGAGATAAATTAGTGCTGATCTAAATCCTGCAAAATTTGCTTGGGAAATGTTATTAGGCTCGATTTTAATTAAGGGAGAATTTTTTTTCCCCTTGAGGCACACGTGTTATTACATTAATTTTATAATGCAATTTTTATAGAATTATTTTGATTTTAAATTAAAACAATAATTTATTAAAACTTTAAATATTGAACGAAAATTTCTTTGATAAAAATTCTTTATTATCGTATTTTCAATAAATAAATCAGATTATTAAGAATAAATTTGTTAAATTCTACAATGGTATAGTTAAGGAATATTACAGTTATGTTATTTTATAATTATGAAATCTTATTATTCGGGAATTTGTAAATTCCGTAATATTATAAACGCTTTAGAAATTTTCTTATTCGGGAATTTAATTTTATTATGCAGGAATTACACAGTGTCAGTAATATTATTTTTCGGGATTTTTCAGTCGTCCCTAGAAGTACAAAAAAATGGACAATTTCATACAATTCGGAATTATACAGCAATTCCAAATTTTGAAAATTTGCTGCAATTTTAATTTCGACTCCTGGATCATGTCGATTTTCTTACACTATTTATTAAAACAAAATGTATTATAAAACAATTTTTTTAACCGCAATTTCCTATTTATCTTACCTCATCAAATACCAAAACTTAAACATTAGAGATTCATTGTATATAACACTGGAGAACGTTCAATATTTCGGAGTCAATTTTC
>NW_022874835.1:0-2175 GCF_010883055.1 Belonocnema kinseyi
CGCATTAATAATTTCTTTAAGCTTTTTAGCATTGATGTTTCCTTAAGATATTATCATTTATTTTAAAAAATATATTTTTTCGTATTTTTAGCAAAAAAAATTGGGTCATACTATAGTATTGTGATCTTCAATTTTAATTTTCAAGGAACAGAATAATTTTTTTCTAACATACATTTTATTCTCATTCCGCATCGTAATAAATTGTGAGAAAGTTTTTATCTGAAAAAAAATTTAATTAATTTTTCAATCCATATTCAGCCAATTTGGAAAACCCATGAAATTCTAATATCAGAATTCTGAGACTTTTTCTCGAAATATAATATAATAGTCTCGCAAAGCGTCTATTATAGAAAAAAGTGTGCACCCTATTCTAAATGTGAATTTTGTTATAAAAACATTTTATTGCAACTTATGTCGCTTTTCCATGAATTTCATTTGTTCATTTTTAATGTATTTTTTTACGACTCAAACTAAAAATACGTATCCTTGTGTAAAGTGGATCCAAGCAAATTTGTAGACATATTTCCAGCGAAAAATTGTAATAAATAAACTGTTTCAGAAGTTGGTGACCTTTTTCCAAAAATTAAATTTTTTATTTTTAGTGTGTTTCGATAACAGAAGTTTATAACCAATTTGTAGCTAAATTTGGTTGAACAACTTTTGTCTTTTCTTTTTTTTCCTCTCTTGTGCTTTTTTTCAAAAATGTTATTTTTTTATTTTCAATGCTATTTTTACGAATAAAACAAAACTATGCGTCCTATCGAAAAATTATTCCCTAAAGAATTGTAGCTCATTTTCGGATAAGCTGTATTTTTCCATTCATTGTTTTCAAAGCTTGTGTAGTTCTTCAAAAAATATAATTTTTAGTTATATTTTTAACAAATAAAACAAAAAATACGCTTCCTATGAAAAAGTGATTGCTGGCAAATTCGTAGATTTTTTCAAATAAAGGTTTTTAGCGGAGGATGTTTCTTTATTTATCAAAAATATTTTGGAAACTGAAATTCTATTTGAGCATAACATCGCAAAATAGGGAAGAATTTCTGAAGAAAGGATTGTCGTTTTTTTTTATTTTAAGGTGATTTAGAAAATAAATATAGATTTAAAAAACTTTATGTGAAACAATGAGCGCCTAGCGCGAGTGTCAAGATAAGAATGTGTACCTCAAAGCCTACAGAGCTTTGAGCAACTTAATATTAAACTATACTTAATTACGTAGAAAATTTAGAATATGACGACCTATATATAGTGAGTCTAAAAAGTTTTGGTACACCTCTTTTTTGATGACTGATTAATTTGTCTTCATTTTAATTGTGTGTTTAATTTAATTAATATAAACTGAACTCAGGATGAAGGGAATCTATTTATTTTTTGAGTAGATATTGCAAAAATACTGTATATTTCAACGTTTTCTGAAAGTTCCAATAACTTCCGAATTAACCAACATTTTTTAATGTTGTTAGGCACATTTTGAAGCCATTTTTCACCTTACTATACCATCCTATGAGTGTATATTGTGAAAATTGCCTAATTGAATTGAATGAACTTGGAGTTGTAACAAATAAGTTGGAAAGACTGCAATATTCTTTGTCGTAACAAAAATATTTCTTATAGAATATATAAAATATATAATCATGAATTTTCCATAAAATTTATGAAAATATATATTTATTTAATTTCTATTCTTATTTGCCTACAGAAAATATATTTTCAAATTTTTCCAACATTTTGTCACAGCTTAAAGTACTTGCGCTTCGATAGGAAAATGTTTACGATTTATACCAATAAGGAGTTGTTATAAGGTGAAAAATAGCTTCAAAATAAGCACATGTTAGACTTCGAAAGGTAAATTTTCAAAGTATATAACATAGACAATTTTGACATTTTTTTCCGAATACAATTTTTGAATTTTTGAACGCCGCGCGGCCGCGGAATAGAGGAACAGTTAAAAAAGAACTTATATACACCAAACTCTCGCTTTCAGTCAAGTGTCGGAGGGTACCTTTAAATGGCTTTGGACTGATTTCGGGGGGATAGAAACGTAAACCGTGAGGGCCGTCTGACTCGTTTCCCATTAGAATGCGTGTTTGTGTGTGTGATATAGAGATCAGTTGAACCAGCGTGCGAGTTGTCTTAGAATAGTTTCCAAATAATTCACAATATTTTTGCAATTAA
>NW_022874836.1:0-1657 GCF_010883055.1 Belonocnema kinseyi
GTTTCTTTTGAACTGTCTGTAGAATTAAGCTCTTCATCCAAATCTCTAGATGTGTCCAGTGCATTTTCGGATGTATCGCTTTCAAATTCCGAGTCGGATGTTGCTGGTGTTGTTTTAAATTGCAATCTGCGAAAGGTGAAACATAAATAAAAATACACCGTAAGATTATTGTCTAATGTTTGTGATATATAAAATAAATCAGGCACACAATAGAAGATTATAATGTAACTAAAGTTTCTGTAGACTTCAGTTTAAATTTCTTTTAACTCAATAAATATACTATTTGTATCCAGAAATTTAACAGAAAAGCAAATTAAAATATCGAAAACAATACAATGGGATGCAGTGTAATTATTCCTTAGTATTGATTACATAAATAAAGACAAAGGTCTACAACTGCTATGTCAGCGTAACATCAAAAATTGGTTTCGAATTTTTTTCAAATCCCTTTTACGTACTCATGAAACTCGACATTGAAATTTAAATTTGGGAAAATTAAATAAGATGCACTAATAAACATTTTTCTATCCCTAAATTTAAATGATTATGAAAAAAACAGATAACTTTGCCCTTTTCATAACAAAAAAAAACTTTTTTATATTTATAGAAACACTGTTTTTTTGTGAAAAAAAATCTAATGCCATGTCAGCATAAACTTAAAAAAATTTCACATTTTTTTCAAATACAACTTACGTGCACGCAAAGTGCGATATCAAGTTGAAAAATTGAGAAACTCAATAAAAAGTACCAATTAGTGTTTTTTATTGAGTTATTCGTTATTAAGTTATTTATTGAATTAAACGCGATATCACGTTTTGTCTGAACATAAGTTGGATTTGAAAATAATGTGGAAGTTTTTTTGAAGTTATGCTGACATGACTTCAGATTTTTTCACAAAAAAACATTACATACCAAATAATCAGTAATAAAATTAAAAAACGCAGCTACTACAAACTAATTCTCTTCTTTTCATGAAATATATAAATTACACTAATTGCAATTATTATTTGTACTTTTCGTCCAGAATAAATGGAGGATGCATTCAATTTTATTTTACTTTTAATTGATTGCAGACAATTTTTTCATGTTATAGTAAATAATATAATATTAACATTAATAATTGCATTTATACTAAATGAAGTCAAATATTTATTAAATTATAAGCAATAAAAATAATTAATAATAATATTAATAATAATAGTAGCTCTAAGAAAGCATCCAGAGGTGACTGTTGTCACCTCCAACGCTCGTGGCCGCTCGTAATTGTATACCTACATCATCATCGCAGTTGTATTAAGTAAAATTCTATTTACCTGGAACCGCTGGCCAAAATGGCGTCCTCGACATTTTCATCACCAACTCCCAACGATAGTTCCTCGCTTGCAGGTTGATTAAACTTCAATTTTCCCAGGTTCCAAAGTGCTGATGAGCACATCCATTGAAATAGGGTTGTGCCAATAAAACTATAAACTTCTTTTGAAACAAACAGTTTATTCTATCCGTTGGTTACAAAGACGCATTATTTCGTTTCTGCACACTGAGCACGCTCTCATGACTTTCTCACCGTACACGAAGAACACATAAACAAATGTCCGGAAGACCACAACTTCTCAATAACGGAATTTGATCAAATCGAAAGATGTACACGAAATTTCGC
>NW_022874837.1:0-1236 GCF_010883055.1 Belonocnema kinseyi
AAAAAGGAGAATATACACGCTCAGGAAGTGAAAGGGGAACGGTAATTGATTATGTGATAGTGGATGATGAGGTAAGAGAGAAGGTTAAGAAACTAGAAGTACGAGAACATATTGATTCGGGTCACTTTCCCTTAGTAGTGACATTAGAGGGACAAAAAAGGAATAGCAATATGAGTAAAAGGGGAGCAAATGTAAAAAGTGTAGGAAAAGGGGATTGGTCAAGGGAAGGAAAAGAACAGTTTAGAGAAAAAATAAGAAATATCAAAATGGGAGAGGGAAATGTGGACGAGGAGATGGAAAAAATGATAGGAGAAATAAAAATAGGATTAGAGTGCACAAACAATAATGAAGTTAGTAAAGGGGGGAATAGAAGTGAGTGGGATAAGGACTGCAAAGAGAAAAAAAGGAGGTCAGAAAGGAATTAAGAAAGTGGAGAAAAGAAAAAAGTAATGGGGAAGAATATAGGGAAAAAAAGAAGAGTATACTGAATTGTGTTATCAAAAGAAAGAGGAAGAGAATAAAAGGTTTGAGGAAGAAGCGGAGAAGGCTAGGACGGAAGAAGAGGTATGGAAGGTAGTAAATGGAGAACGAAAAAGAAGAAAAAGAGTAAACCAAGATATTGAAATGATAGAATGGAAGAAATATTTTTTATATTTACTAGGAGGAGTAGAGAGAAAAGTTGTAAAGGGAGGAAAATATGGCAGAGAAAGAGACGAGGAAGAAGAAATTTCAAGGGAAGAAATAGTTGAAGTTTTAGGAATAATGAAGGATGGAAAGGCACCTGGTATAGATGAGATTCCAAATGAATTATGGAAATATGGAGGGGAGGAACTGGAGGAATGGGCATGGATAATGTGTAATAGAGTATGGAGAGGAGAGGGGTGGCCAGAGTTATGGAAAGAAGGAGTAGTTATACCAATAGTAAAGAAAGGCAAGGGAGAGGAGGTTAAAGATTATAGTGGGGTGACGTTGATGCCAACACTGTATAAAGTATATGTAACTATTTTGTCGGAGAGATTGAAGATAGAAGTTGAAGAAAAAAAGATCGAGTCACCGAATCACACAGGGTTTAGAAAAGGAATGGGGATAATGGACAACATATATGTTCTGAACTATCTAGTAAATAAGAGAATTAAAAGGGGCAATGATAGCAATGTTCGTGGACTTAAAGGCGGCGTTTGACTCATTAGACCGAGGCGAAATAGACAAAGTTATGGTAAAGAAGGGGATAAGAGA
>NW_022874838.1:0-5815 GCF_010883055.1 Belonocnema kinseyi
TAAACAAATCACATAATTTAAAATCTTGATGAACCAGAAACAGGAAAATTCGATGAAAAATGCACCCCCAGCAGAAATTGAACTTGGGTCTATCGAGTGTAAAGTCCACAGCGTCAACCACGGCACTACCGTAACATGGGAATTGTAAGGCGGAAAACCGTATCTAAACCTTACGATAAATACCAAAGAAATATTTCTTCAAATCAAAAACATGGATTATTTAATTTAATAATATATTTCTTTAATTTAAAGAAGTATTAAATTGAAACAAATGACGCCAAATTATTAAATTTTTGATTTAAAAAAAATGATTACTTAGTTGGAATAAATGTTAATTTGTTATGTATAATTTAATTCTAGTAATGAAATGAAATATTTTCTTCCACTGAAGAAATAAAAATTTATTTAAACACAATACCTTGTTCATCTGAATAAATGCTCCATTGCTATAAATGCATGAACCCTTTGTGACAAGAAAATATATACTATAATTTAATTAATATTATTTCGAATAAAATTATTATTTCTTTGATTTAAGTAAACCTAAATTCTTGATTAAAGTATGGAAAAATTATTGATTCAAATGTGTCCCAAATCAGTTCAAAGAATCGAACTTTTGGAATAGAATATATATTTCTTTGAACGACTAATCACATTTCAACGAATCTACACCTTTTCAATTAAGGAAATAATTTTCTTGAATGTAAGAGATATGTATTTCAATTAAGAAAATAAAGCTAAAGAATTCATTTTTTTAGATAAACAAAAGATATATGCCTAGTTTAAAAAAATTACTTTTGTTGAAGAATATTTTCTCGATGCTAAGAAATAGGATTCAAGTAAATGAATTTACTTGGTGTTAAGAATTTGTTTTTTCAGTGTATAATAAGTCAATATGAATTGAGAATAAATTTCTCGGTTACAGTACTTTAAAATTTATAACTTAAGAGGGCTGTGTACATGGGCTTTTGGAGACATGTCGTCTAGGTGTAATTTCTCTGAAAGTATTGGGGATTATATTAAAAATATGATTGGTCAAAGTTGCCCTACTTTTGATGGCCAATTTCTCGGCTTGTAATGATTATTTCGAAAATTGTATATAAAGATGAACGTAGATAAAGTCTTGCTGAAAAGATTAACATGTATGAAAGATTTATTGCTGTTAAATAAATACTAAAAAACATGCTTAAACGAAAAACATTTTTGGGTTAAATTTAAGGCAAGTAACTACCGATCCTAGCGGCGAAATGTTAGAGAGAGCGTGAGGCACGCCCACGCTGTTGTACTCAATGCAATGCATACCCTTTACTTCACCCCGGAAAGTTGCAGGCACCTACGCACACTGGAATTCATATCTGGCACGATTTCCCCAGAAAACCTTCTTGAATTCATTTCTAAATTTTCTCTTTAGCCACCAATGAAATGAACGAAATTTTAAATTTCCCAAGAAATATGCCAATAATACTACTCTGACGTTCAACGAATTTGGGCGTTTCTTGAAATTCTGATTCGAATGGTATATATTTTTAGGAGTCACTTTTTGCAGGAAAAATTGAATCTAATAATTCTTTAAAAGTAGGGTAAGTTTGGCCAAGCCTATTTTTGATATAATAACCATTATTTCACTCTTGAAGCTCGATATTTGACAACAGTTTCGACACATCTCCAATTTTAATAATTGATATTGATATTAAAAACATACTTGGTCAAAGTTACCCTACTTTTGAAGAATAATTTCACGGTTGGTAACGATTATTTAACAATAAAAAATAAGATTCTTATATTAAAAACGTCTTTTTCTAGTAGAATGAGAAATTGCAATCCAAATTTGTATTTTATATCAAGTATATTTCGAATTTATCTTCACCATATGTTTCTATCAGACGAAAATTGAAAAAGAGCATTTTCAACATCTCAAACTTTTATCCGACTCTTTATGGTTAGTTAATGAAAAACTATTGTTAACAATTATTAGTTGTGTGGTATTCGTAAAAGAGTCAGGAACCCGACAATAAGCGTTAAACTCTGAAAAATTAAGAATTTTTATTCCTATTCGCGATTTTTCCTCCGTCTAAAAATCCCCCAACGGGAACAGAAAAAGTGAAAATTCTATTCCTCTCAATCGACTTAGTAAAATTTAACGAAAGCATTTATTTAACCTATGTTTTATTATTAAATACTTCTAAAACTGATAAATTCGAAAAATATTCAAATTTATATTTATTTACATTTTAATATTTCATTTAAACGTCTTAAAAAATGCATTAAAGAAATCTATTTAAATGTGTGAATTAAAATAATTTTAACTCTAGAGAGGCGGACTTGAATTGATAAAATTAAACTTTCAAAACTTATATCCCACATGAAGGAATCAAAACAGTTAATTACACATATTCTGTGAATGTAATAGAAGGAATTAAATAATCTCAAAATTGAACACTTTTGGTAAATAGAAGACATCTCTGTGAGTTAATCTGTCGGTACGTTTACAAGGAAGAAAACACGTTCTCTTTTGAGGAATAGGAACCTATGCGGCTGAGATTCAAAATATTGACCGATTTTTATCAACCTTTTTTTGATTTACTCAGAATAATGTAACGATGCTAATGCAGTTTATTTAAATTGTATCAGTGAATATTGTATAAAATTCGGATTTATCTCCGCCGTGTCTAATCTCAAACAATGGGAAGGTCTTGCGAGGCCAAAAACCATCCGCTCGACAAACTACGACCCGCTGCAAGGGTAGCGGTGTCCAAACAATGCCTGACCCAAGGTGACGGTCCCCTGATGACTTTCTTCCAGGCAATTTTTTTCAAACTTTTTTTACTACGTATCCTTTTTTTCTGAAAATATTCCAACTATGATTGGCTGTCAACATTTTTTTTGTCACTAACAAGCTCCACCCTTTTGGGCGTTCTTATCATATTTCTGTCTCTCGCGCTCTCAACTCAAGAGTTCCCACGCTAGTACACAGCCCCCTTAACTTCAATTGAAATGTTTACTCAAATGGGCTTTCTGTTCGTTATAAACAAATATATATTTAGCTATTAATTAGCAAAATATATTTAATAAATAAATGTAAGAAAGACGTAAATGCTTCAACCCCTGCGCACGATACAACAAATATTAAGTAGTTATCTCAATTTCAAAAATTATTTTGAAACTTGAGGAAAATATTTCCATTGTTAATTGTAACTAACTTCAGAAGATTGCGCTAAGCGAACTTTCGAATAAGTATGTCAGTTTAAAAGTATTTAGTTATTTAGAGTTATTTAGAGCTAAAACGTACCACAGAGATTCGTAGAGAATCCTTTAAAGCATAAAATTAAGTAAGAAAAAAATAATTTAAAATATTGTTTTTTTTTTTAATTCGTCTAGTAATAGGAGCATTTTCTTTAAATTTGAAAATCATGTTCAATTAGGTTCTTTTTAACTTGAAATAACTTCTGTACATAGTTCTTTATTGCGTAAAATTGGATGCCTGAGAAATTGAACAATTCTGGCCCTACTGGCGTTTAGCACCATACAATGAACTATGATAGAACTATGCCTTCAAAATGAAATTATTCTCAACCAAATGACAAAGTTATTTTATATTTGTATCGTAATATTTTCATTTTCAATGTGACTCATAAATGAAGGACTGCAGTACAAAACAAGATAAGCAACAAAAGTGGAATTTTCAGGAGAACGAAGTAACATTATGTCAAATCGAAATCACCATTTGAAGATTAAAAAAACTTGGGTCCTGAGATGAAGTGTTTCTAAATTAAAACAAGAAAATGTATAATTAAAGAAAATCCAGTTTCGAAAAACAGAATGTAGAAGTTTACAACTTCAAGGTGACAGCAGCCTAAAACTGGAAAAGGCTCGTTTGCAAAAAACGATAAAAAATACAATTTTCAGTACAAATAAAAAGTAAAATCTTGCTTCTGAAATGTTAAGTTTCTAAATTGATAGAAAATGATTTTGACTGGAAAAAGTTAACCAATTACGAGTAAATCATTCAAGAATTTGGAGGATAAAATTCTATGAGGTTTGAAAATCGTCTTTGGATAGAGATTAAAATTATTTTGTAATTTAAAAAAAAAAAATAATAAAAACTTGCTCCGGAGATATAGGGGAGCCGAATAGAAATAAAAAAGGGTTCGAGCAAAAAAATGTCTTGCTCGCACTGTAACAGATGAGTTGTCTCTGAAAGACGTATAAAGAGAAGAAAGGCATATGTTTATTTGTAAGTGAATAATAATAATAATTTTAACAAATATCACTTCTGATGCCACGGCAAAAAGTTAAGGAAAAAATAATACCCTTATGAAAGTGGCTTTTGTAGAAAATGGAGATTTAAGACTTTTGGTGGGAATTCGATTGATTCAATAGATTTTTCTTTGAAAAAACAAGCGTTTTATTCTTGTATTGTCTTAAACAAAATTTAGGAAAACAAATATGGTCAGAAAAAGGTCTTAAAAAAAGGTAAAAGGCTAGAGAATTTTAAAAAAAGATGAAGATTGGATACAAGTACAGTCAACTATTTGCTTTTGAATCACCAACAGTCTTATTTTACTATATTAAAAACAAGATTTCGAACAAATCCTTTTAACAAAATATGTATTAGATTGTTTGAGAATTTTATATGCAAAAAGCCCAGTTTCGGAAAAATGTTGGTTATCTAGTTCTGCATTGCAATCATTGAAAAGTACATAATGTTTCAAAATTTATAATCATATAAATAAAACTGTTCACAATTTAACTCCTTGAAATACAACCGGTTTCAACATTAAAGCATTACAAATTATATATAGTATGGGTCGAAATAAAATAACAAGAAAATTTCAACTTTACAATTTGAAGGGCCTAAAATTAGAAATAGAATAGTGTCAAAAATTGAACAGTTGTGCAATTCTGCAATTGTTTAATTTTAAATGTAAAGGCTTAATAGATGAAATTTTTCCAAATGAAAACGTTCCTAATCAAATCATATCAACTTCAAGTGCTGAAAATTAAAGGAGAATTTCATACTTAAAAAGTATAAAATTTCATATATGTAAATCGTTTGGAGTTACAAAATTTTGAACTTGTTATTAGTTATTGTTAATTTATTGTTATTTTCCTCGATCGTCGGGTAACACATAGTTCTAATTGCTCCAGTGATCATAATTATTTTCAGAAAACTCGATTATCGACTGAAAATCTATTCGGCGACAGCGCCTCTTTCGCCGATTTTACTCATAACAACTGTTAAGAGGGGATGGATACTTGTACAGATAAAGAGGCACAGCGGGGTGGGTCACGATTTTCGCCGACACCGCCGTCTACATTTATCTTGACCTCCTAATAATTCTATTCCTACTCCGCCGCCACTCGCCGCATCTAGCTGTATAATATCTTTGTGTTAAAATAAGTCTCAGAGTAGTTGTAGTTGTGTGTATTTGTGTATGAACGGCGCATGCGCTAAGCGCCTGTCGCCGACTATGCGTAGGTGTGATGCCGAGCGCGGCACTCACTGACCGACTGCCCTCCTTTGTGCCTCTTAGTATTACAATAAAGTGAACCCTTGTTTTGTGTAATTGTGAGTTCATTTATTTCACCTGCAACCTGCCCAGCTAGTCTAACAGGTTATGGGCCCAGCACGACTTCCAACTACGCAAGGTTTAAAAAGAAAATCAAGTAAGTGAAAAGGTGAAAAATTAGAAGTGCCGCGAAATCAAAAGTTGCGAGTTTAGAACAAAGAACTTTCATGAAGTGACATCGTATTTTTCCCGTGGCTTTTTAAAGTAGAAGTGTTTAAAAGCAATTAGAAGTAAATTAGATATCT
>NW_022874839.1:0-4038 GCF_010883055.1 Belonocnema kinseyi
ATATAATTATTCCACTTTTGGTTCTTATATTATCATTCTATTTGAAAATGCATTTATTTTGTTAAAAATTCTTTTTATTTTGTAAAAAAAATAAACTATTTTGTTCAAAATTCTTTTTTCCAATTTTTCAACTACAAATTTAAATATGCCATTTTTGGTTATTAGATTAACTTATCAATTTAAAATTCAACTATTTGATTGAAAATGCTTGTATTTTATTAAAAATTGTTCTTCTTTGGGAAATAAATTAATCAACTGGCTCGGAAATTCTTTTTTTTCAAATTTAAAATTGAACTATTTTGTTACAAATTCTTTTCTTTTGTTGAAAATGCTTTTTGTTTTCACTAAAAATTTAAATATGCCATTTTTGATTGTTAGATTATCTTTTTAATTGAAAATTCAACTATTTGATTGATGATTAATGTTTTTTTTATTTCTCCTTTTCGGTGGAAAATTAATCTAATGTCTTGAAAATTCATCTTTTTAGTAGAAAATTAAACTTTTTTGTTGAAAATTCTTTGTTTCTCGTTGAAAATAAAACTATATTGTTCAAAATTCTTTTTTATTTTTTGAATATTAATTTTTTTTAAACTTAAAATATAAATATTCCACTTTTGGTTCTTAGATTATCATTCTATTTGAAAATGCATATATTTTCTTTAAAAGTCTTCTTTTTTGGTAAAAAAAAAGAACTATTTTGTTAAAAATTCTTTTTTTCTTTGTTGAAAATTATATATTTTTTAAACTGAAAATATAAATATTCCACTTTTGGTTCTTAGATTATCATTCTATTTGAAAATGCATATATTTTCTTTAAAATTCTTCTTTTTTGGTAAAAAAAAAGAACTATTTTGTTAAAAATTCTTTTTTTCTTTGTTGAAAATTATATATTTTTTAAACTGAAAATAAAAATATTCCATTTTTGGTTCTTAAATTAACTTTCTAGTTGAAAATGCATGTATTTTGTTGAAAATTCTTCTTCTTTTGTAAAAAATTAAAATATTTTGTTAAAAATTCTTTTCTCTATGTTGAAAATACATGTATTTTCTTAAAAATTCTTCTTTTTGATGAAAAAAGTGAACTATTTTGTTAAAAAATCTTTTTTTTTTCATTGAAAATTATCTTTTCTAACTGAAAATATAAATATTCCATTTTTGGTTTTTAGATTATCATTATATTTAAAAATACATATATTTTTAACTGAAAATATAAATAATCCACTTTTGGTTCTTAAATTATCATTCTATTTGAAAATGCATATATTTTCTTTAAAATTCTTCTTTTTTGGTAAAAAAAAAACTATTTTGTTAAAAATTCTTTTTTTCTTTTTGAAAATTAAATATTTTTTTAACTGAAAATATAAATATTTAATTTTTGGTTCTTAAATTAACTTTTTAGTTGAAAATGCATATATTTTGTTGAAAATTCTTCTTCTTTTGTAAAAAATTAAACTATTTTATTCAATTCTTTTTTCTTTGTTGAAAATTATATATTTTTTTAAAACTGAAAATAAAAATATTTTATTTTTGACTCTTATATTATCTTTCTAGTTGAAAATACATGTATTTTCTTAAAAATTCTTCTTTTTGATGGAAAAATAAACTATTATGTTAACAAAATTTTTTTTTCCATTAAAAATTATCTTTTCTAACTGAAAATATAAATATTTCATTTTTGGTTTTTAGATTATCATTATATTTAAAAATACATATATTTTTAATTGAAAATATAAATATTCCATTTTTGGCTCTCAGATTATCATTCTATTTGAAAATGCATGTATTTTGTTAAAAATTCTTCTATTTCGAGACAAAAAAATGAACTACTTCATTAAAAATTCAGCTGTGATATTTAAAATGTTTAATTCAATCCACGAGAAAACAGTATGTCTTTACCGTCATTTTTTTTTTCTCTCGAAAAATATTAATTTAAAAAAAGAGGGGGGAGAGCAGAATGAACAGACAGAGTGGACGAATTAAAAGAAAAGTGTACCTTTTGCACTCCCGGAGAAGATGCGCCGCTGTCGAGTTCATTGCCGGCGCCGGCGCTGTTGATGTCGGCGAAGGAAGTTCTGCCGGCCGTGTCGACCCAGGAGTGTCTGTGCTGCATGGAGCTGCCGCTGTATCCCGAGCCCTGATGAAGCTTCCCGGTTTCGAGACCAACCGCCTTGAGACATTCGCTCACGACGGTTTGGTCCACCAGGAGAGCCGGGGCGATTCGGGACGGCAAACTGGGTTCGTACTGGGGGCGCAGATTCGGCAACAAGTGCAGTGACTCCTTCGCCCTCTCCTCGACAATCTGTCACCGTAATCAAATTTATTCTTCTGCATATTATTGCTAAATTTTTGCAGACTGGCCGTTTCAAATAAAACTATTAAGGGGAGATTCTGGTCATCCGTGTATTTATTTTTTTATTTTTCAAAGAATTTTATTTACGAGGGGTGTTCAAAAAGTAAGTTTTCCTGCTCCGGGAAAAAAGCAAAACAGAATTTTTAGGTTAAAGTAACATATGTATTTATTGTTTGACTCATAAACTATTTTTCTACATAGTCCCCTTGGACTTGAATACATTTTTTATATCTGTTCTCAAGCTTTGACAAACTTTGTTTATAAAAATCCGTGCCCTGTTTTTTAAAGAATAATTTAAGGGGATGTGATACTTACAGTTTCCCCGGTTTTTTTTTTCCACGAAAATGAAAATGTTTAAAAACTGGAATTCGGGGATACTATAAAATATCGTAACGGACGTCCCCGGACTCTTTTTTGAGGGATATAATAACAAAAAAATTTATTGTGTTAAATAAAAATTTTAAGCACATGCATTATTTTGAAGTTACGTCGTTTTTCAGCTCTGCCTTTCCGATAATCTGGAAATTATTTATGAAATAAACTTTTTTGATTCCCTGCAAACAAGGTTAGTTCCAGGAGATTAGTTACTATATTTATTTGTTAATCCAAAGTTTTCGGCCAAAAATCTTGTGTAGTTTGGAAGTAAAACTCGGGTGATATTCAACACACATAACCTCGAAATATACATGCACGTTGTTAGCAATATCAATAATATTTTGGTAACAAAAAAAAAAATACGAAAAAAGTGTATGGGGACGTCCTTTAGCATGTTCGCTATCATTTCCCAGATTTTGAAAGCAAAATATTTCTTATCCTAGGAAAAAAGGCGGGGGAATTTAACACTGAAAAAATCTATACAATTCCTAAGCGCTATGCAAATTAATCACATTTTGCTCAATTAAAACTTTTTTTAATTAACCTACAAAAAAGTGTGCGGGGACGTCCGTTAGAATGTTCGCTATGATTTCCCAAATTTTTAAGACAAAATATTTATCATTCTATAAAAAAAGCCGGGGGAACCTAAAACTGGTAAAATCGACAATTTTCTAAGTATCACATGCCCTTAACAAAGTCTTTCACTTCATCATTTGAATTGAAGTTATGATTGTGTGGATTGAAGTTCGACAAATATCGATTTCAGGAGACATTGAGTACAAAATTCTGTCAATTGTAAAGCAATTGTAAAAAAAATGATTTTTTCGACTGCTGCGACTGCGTCATCTGTACTGGCGGTTTTTGGCCTGTCTGCACGCTGCTCATCATGAACTTCTCCGCGTCTCTCGAGAATATATGTACGCCACCGACACACCATTTGCACACTCATGCATTTGTCACCATAAATATGCACTAATTCAGTGTGAATTTCGTTGCCATTAAGGGCATGTGACACAGCTAAATACCTATATTACCGACCACAGTTTTTCAGTTGACTGAATGTTTTTTTAAACCTAAGAACTTTTTTTGTAAATAAAATATCGAGCTGAAACTTTGGGAAATGTATTAGAGAACAATAAAGTACGTTTAGGTACAGCATTTTTGTAGGAACTTCACTAAAAATTATTTCATCTTTTTTCTGAATCTCAACTCTTTTTGAACGTTCGAACTTTTTTTATACATAAAATATCGGTCTCAAACTTTGAGAAATGCAAGAGCCGAAAGAAAACTACGTTTAAGTACAAAGCTTAATAA
>NW_022874840.1:0-2402 GCF_010883055.1 Belonocnema kinseyi
CCCCCCCTCCGTCTCAATGATTCGTTCTCCGACTACTAAGCGCCGAGGCCCTGGTAGACCAGCTACCAGAACAGTCTCCACAAGAAACTATTCGGTTTCCGAGCTTGACCCACAAAACTCGGTGGCGCCCTACCACAGCCCGTCCACCATGGACAACTCAAAAGTTAGCACACCGGCTTCGCCACAGCCCGGCGACAGCCAGAGGAGATCATCGCTTCCTACCACGCAACGTGGTAGAAGCAAAAGCACACCCGACACAGCGAGAAGCGCTTCCCGGGTACTCTTCAGCGAACCGCTGAACTCAAACGTCGCCACACCAGGACCAAGCAGCCGCCCGGATATGGGAATCACGCCAGTCGATCCGCGGCCGATAATCTTGTCAACACCGGCACCCACTGGAATTGTGAACGCCGTGCGTTCACCACCACATGCGGCAACCACCGCCCAACAGCTAACTGGTCTGCCCCATCAGTGCCCCACGACGACCCCATCACTACTCAATAGTGCCTCACCGCTGACAGGTACGTTACCACAAGTACCAAACACAGCACTCGCTGATTGGCGCTCGTTGATACGCGCTATTCGTACGCCGGATGTCCCTCTGCCCACCTTCTCGGGTATGGACCACGAAGACCCCGAGGCATTTCTGAGTCACTGTGAGCTATACTTCACGGAAGCCTCCATCGAACAGGCCCTGTGGTCAAGGATGGTCACGAAGTCCTTGACCGACAAAGCCGCTAAGTGGTACGAGGTTTATAAAACCCTCTCGCTACCTTGGGCAAAATTCAGGACCTTACTGACCCAACATTTCGCCGGCGTAGCAGCGCTCAATAAGCTGCATATCAAGCTCTACTCCACGAAACAAGAGGAGAGAGAAGCCACGGGCGTATTCTTACAAAAAAAATACTTGTTGGCCCTACGGTTGTTACCGATGGCCCCGGAGGAACAGATTGTGTCGTTATTGCTAGAAGCCCTTAAGCCATCTATTAAGAAGGTGCTTAGGGCAGCGAACATAAACACGTTCGAGGAGCTAGTGGAACGAGCCGTGCAGGCGGAGTCTGACGAAATAGAGGAGAATCCACGGAAGGCCGCCCGTGAACAACCGGCCAAAAGCACTACCGCGAGCAGCACCCATTTAAATAGTGTCGAGATAAATACGGCCCCAACTAGGCCCCCGCCGCAGTGCCATTATTGCCCGGGGCGACATCTCCATAGAGACTGCCCGGTAATCAAAGCACGACAAGCAACCGCGGTTCCGGGAAACTGGAGGGATCGGGCGGCCGAGGCGGATGCCCCTGCCGCCCCGACAACGTTGAGCACGCCCCAGTCCTAAGCGCTGTCTCTGCCGATCTCAGCGGTTTACCCCGAATAAGAATCCTTCTGGGAAAACGAGAAATCATCGCTGAGATCGACAGTTTAGCCTCGGAGAATTTTGTCAAACAATCGATTTTGACACCCTCCGAGTTATCCTTTCGCACACCTTCTCCCCCCCACGCCCTACTAGCTGCTGTAGGGGCAACCATTCAACTGAATGGCACAGTGAACTTGTCACCTATCATTCAGGAAGCCGTTTATCCAGGCACGTTCTGCGTCAGCCCGGAATTGAGGGCAGAACTAATCCTGGGTCGACCCTGGCTAAAGCAGCATATGGTTATCCATGACCATGTGGCTGACTGTATTTTCGTGGGTACCACTGGACGACAGAGGGTGTATCTCAGTCCTCTCCCTCACGATCACGAACTTGCCTCCCCCACGGGGGAGATTGAGGTACAGAACAATTTTCCCGCTGAGTTTCAGACGGAGTTCCGTAAGCTCTTACAGTTGCACGCGCCTTTGTTTCACGGAGGCGGACGCCTAAAGCAGACTCTGGCCAACGTGCAACACCACATCCAGCTGAAGGACGGCCATCCATTCCGTGAAGCCCCGAGGAGGTACTCCGACGAAAAACGCCAGTATATCGATGTTCAAGTCCGCGAAATGCTTCGCGACGGCATTATTGAACCCACCACGTCGCCCTTCAGCTCAGCCATCGTGATCGCCGACAAAAAGGACGGCGATTACCGCTTCTGCGTAGACTACCGCCGTTTGAACGGCATGACGGTAGACGCTCCCCAGTGCCTGCCGAGAATCCACGAAACATTGAAGGATCTCGGTACGGCCAAAATCTTCTCAACCCTGGATTTAAAAAGTGGATACTGGCAGGTACCGATGTCGCCAGGTTCGCGCCAGTACACCGCCTTCTCAACCCCAGGAGGCGGACAATTTCAGTTCCGAGTGATGCCTTTTGGCCTCAAGAACGCACCCGGCACTTTTCAGAACCTCATGCGCCAGGTCCTGGCCGAACAGTGGGGAATATACGCTATAGCGTACCTCGACGACATCGTTGTTTATTCCAAAGATTG
>NW_022874841.1:0-2960 GCF_010883055.1 Belonocnema kinseyi
ACCTGCCTAGCTACAAGAAACTGATCGAGTTAGCCACACTCGACTCAACAGGTACCAGCAGTAACAGCTTGGAGACACGTCACCAGCCGAACTAGGAATCCATACAGCAAGCGGAAATTCTACGGATCTTCAGCAACTGTCAAAAGACAACGTTCACTGTAAGTTTTTGTAAGTAATAAGACTGAAATTGTAAAGAGTATAAATCCTCTTTGTGGTCTGAGGAAGGTAACAAACCTGAAATAACATATTTCTTGTTTGGTGAGGTAAAGTTTTACAATTTCACGTAGGGTATACTCCTGGTGCTCCAGAGCACTGCATTTCGTCAAAAATATAAATAAATTACTTTAAAATCGTTAGTATTGTAGTAGAACGATACGACGCATTTTATTGTCTTAAAGGACAAGGTCCAAACTACACAAAAGTGTCACGCGATATTTACACTCGACAAAATAGAAACTAAGTACACTCACACTGATAAGGTAGGGCATTAGAAAAACTTCCATTCTGGCTTATCGGATACCATTAACGTACGCGACAGACGATTCTGACAGTGATTTGTACGAACCACAGTACATTACGGCAATGGTCTCCCCCGCCCCCACTCGCGCTCAGTCTCCCACAAGGGAAGAAATTCCAGCATTCTTACTCGATGCACTTGAAGAAATTAGAAAAGGCATAAGCACTCTGGTTATAAATCAATCAGCAGCAGCAGAAAATATCTCCATATTAGCAAGAGAGAACGACAAGAGAATAAAAGAAGGACATGAAATATTAGCCAGAATTGGAATAAAAGGAAATATTCAAACAGACACCGAAGGAGCAAATGGAGGAAGAATGACTGAAGATAAAGGTTCGGATGACGAACAAGCCAAAACGAGATTAAAAATCAGAAATGAATCTATTTTGAGAAGTCGGCAACAACTAGAACCTCAAGCACCACACCGGCACGAGGGAATACCAGCTAAAGATATCATTAGAGCCATTAAACCTATAAATGGACAAGACGATATGGGCGTGGAAGATTTTATCAAAATAATAATGAGGACAAAAAGTCAGTGTTCCGAACCATAACTATTACTAGATTTTATTTTAGCTGAAAAAATCACCGGTAATGCTGACAAAGCCATACGCTACACCCCTATGAACACTTTCAACGATTTGTATGAAGCCCTAAGACAAAATTTAAAGCAAACGGGCTCAATTCTATCCATTAAAAGTAAAATGGAATCGTGTAAACAGGGTCCAAATGAAACTATCCAGAACTTTTCTTTACGCTTTAAACAAATACTGAACGAATTAAACTACGCGGTGCAAGCATCCTCGGAAGGGCCTGAAAGACAACTCAGATTAGAAATCGAAGAAAAAGAGGCAATCAATCGGTATATGCTAAACCTAAAACGAGAAATTGGAATTCAGGTACGGACAATGAAGCCAATAACATTAATGGAAGCCCAAAAAGAGGCAGCAGAGTATGAAACGTGGCTAAAGGAATCACAGCCCATTAGAAATATACTCATAGCACCCGACCAACTCCCAGGTTTATTCAAAGACCTTTGCCACCTCCCATAATAGCAGCCAACACAACAGCAGCCACCGGAGCTAAAGCCCTAAATCAAACCCTGCCTTTAGCGGATAGAGCAAAGATGTTTTGCCACAAATGCGGCAAACTAGGCCATTTTGCTTCCAAATGCTTTAGCAAACCAAATTTTCATCAACGTCAATTCCCGACAAGACCGCCACAAGTAAGAAACATCCAGGAAGAAGAATTCTTAGAGAACCAGGAGATGACGGAAGAAGAATTTCTAGAACACGAGGACTACCTGGAACAAGCAGAATTAATGCAGTTTCCGGAAGACTACAATCTATCAAGGGAAGAGGTTGTAGAGGAGAGTATAGGTTACTAGTTGACTCCGGAGCAGCCATAAACATAATAAAAGAAAATTCGATACCCCAAGTTGTAAGTAAAATCAAATACTCAAAGAAATTTATAATGGGAAATGATAAACAGGAATCCCATGAAGCCGTATATTTAAACTATTTCGGAAAAAAACATTTATTCCACATAGTAGATTAAAACTTTCCATTGCCCGAAGACGGAATACTAGGATTAACCTTCCTCGAAAAATTCCCCAAGTACGCTCTAACGCCAACACACTTGATAATTAAAAATAAAAAATTACCCTTACATGATGACGGAGAATTCGTAGCACCGATGGAAACCAAAATATGCAGAATTAAGAGTGTCAAAAATCACATAGATATCTGGATAGAAAACCAAGATAATATCCCTGACGCATCATATACGATTAAAAATAACGAGATACAAGTACCATTTTTTAATTACTAAAGAGAACCAACTAAAATACCCGATGAAATTAAATGCGAAAAGATAAAGACAATCAAGACTACTCCACTCGAATCGGAAAGGGAAAAACCCCACAATACTCAAGACCAATTGCAAACACTAATAAAAACGTCTAATATCAATCACATGGAAAAAGAAAACCAAGAGACAATAAAGAAAATCTTACTAAAATATAAACAGGCGTTTGTACTACCCGGAGACCCACTGCCATGCACAATGTTAACCGAGCATGAGATTATCCTAAATTCAGGTAAAGTAATAAACCTTAGATCACATAAACTACCTGAAAAACATAGAGAATTTTCTCTAGAGGAGACTCAAAAACTATTGGATAAAAAGATAATAAGACACTCACAATCCCCATTTAACTCCACATTATCGATTGTTCCCAAAAAGGGGGAAAGTTGAGAATGGTCATAGATTGCAGACAAATTAATAAATATACAGATCAGGACGCTTATCCTTTATCAATGATTGACGACATCCTGGACCGGCTTGGAAAAGCAAAATTCTTTTCAGCTCTTGACCTAAGTGCTGGTTTTCACCAAATACCAATGAAAGAGGAAAGTAAAAAGTACACTGCCTTTTCAACACA
>NW_022874842.1:0-1197 GCF_010883055.1 Belonocnema kinseyi
GTGAAATATTGAATTTTCGAAAAATTCAACTCATGTTCCAGGACTTCATGTGAACGTGTCAGGCTTTCTAGGGATTGGAGATGAGTATCTACGAAATAAAATTATATCAATAACTTTTATTTCCAAACCACCGTCACCCTCCCCGCAGCGCCCCAAACATAACCAAAAAATAAAGAAATACATTTTTACGTATTATTGTTACTCTTTAGCAATTTTGGTCGTCTTTTTTAAACAAATAATTACTAATGGACAATTTGAATATTGAACATGACTTCTTAAACAATTTTAAGTTTTTTAAACAAATGTAAATTATTAAAACATTTATTTATGCCTACAAATGTTAAAAAATCGTATTTTGTGATTGAAATGCAGTATTTCTTCATTGTTTTAAGTAATACATTTTTCTAAAAAAATGAAGGACTAAAGAAAACAATTATGTTATGTCTATTTTCAACATTTCTAAAAATTGAGCCAGGCATCAACTTTCTTTTCAAATTAATATCCTATGCTACGTTTTGTTGCATAATGACACAATTTTGATACTTATCTTTTAAATTTTTATAAATTTATATTTGTTTATACAATCTTTATTTGCTCACGTAGTTTTTTCCGATAACTAAAAAAATTAAATAAAATAGAACACGTACAATTATTTTTTTCGCTGTATAGTGTACGAAAAGAATAAACCAACAACTTTTTAATTGTTTAAACATATATAATTTGTTTAAATAATTACTTCCCCAAAAAGTTTTAAAATAGTATTTTTTTAATTAAACCTAATATTTAATTATTTTGAGGAGTAGCAAAGTAATTTCACATACTTCTGTAAAATCACACAGTGAAGTGTGTGATGTTTACAATGATACAATATGTAATTTTCCGAAACTTTGTAATTTTACACAAATCTTTTTTTACAGTGTAATTAATCAAAAAAAGGTAGGCATAGGATACTATTTTGAAAAGAAAGTTGATATCAGGCTCCATTTGTAGAAATTTATCAGACAATAAATAATTGCTTACGGTCATGTGACGAGTGGGTATCCCAAACAGATTCCTCCTTATTAAATCCTGCCGCATTAGTAACAAAAAAATAATTGACTTTTTCGGGCAAACGGTACAACCTTCAAAAAGAAAAAATCAGACAGAAGATTTTCAACTAAAGAAAAGCTATAAATTGGTTACAAATTGGTTTGTGCT
>NW_022874843.1:0-3556 GCF_010883055.1 Belonocnema kinseyi
ATGGGCACGTATAAAAAAATACGTGTCGAATATTTTTTGATGTTCTACAACATATCACAATTTCAAGAAAATCGGTGAGGTACACCTCGGGTACCTTCCTTGAGTAAGCTCACTTTGGGGTGAGTAGCATCCATGTATTTTATTTACAGTGTTGTTGCTTAAGTAGTTCAGTAATTCGTCAAGTTTAATTTTTTCGAGTGGTGTGATTGTAGGGTCGATGAAGTATAACCTGTCAATTGTTAATCCTCTATTAATAAATCTTTGTATTACGTTTGCAAGTGTGTTTAACCATATTTCTTCCCTAAACTTAGGTAATATGATTATACTTGGGTCGTTCGAGGGTCTTTTTTGGATTATCTTCCATAGCTTTCCTCCAGCATTGGCTTTCTTGATGACTTGAGTTGATGTTTTATTGGTTGTCCATACTTTGTAGTTCGCGTATAGGTCTTTGTCATATTCAGTGGTATCGTTGTCTTTCTCATTACTATTTTCTTTTGTGGTTGTTATCGCGATCTCTTGACTAGTAGATGGCTCATTTATCTTTTCTGCCGTACTTGGTTTTATGATATTTTCTATTTGTAGAATTTCTTCCTCTCCTATATTTGTGCTGGGGATGTCTTGTTCTAATATTATTTTTTCAATACTGCCCAGGGTTGGCGAGGGTATCATTATGTCTCTACTTCTTTCTTCTGTCTGGATTTGTGGTGTTGGCGTATTTAGTTCTCTTTCTTCTGTAGTTATTTCGTCAATATCTGGTAATTCCTTTTCTAAATCTTCGATGTTTATTCCTGATTTTTCTATCTCTTCTTGTAGATCATCGTGAATAGGTGGCAGTCTGGATAAACAGTCAGCCACTTTATTTTCTTTTCCTTTTATATAATCTATTGAGTTATAGTTGAATTCTTCTAATCTTAATCTCCATCTCAATAATCGAGATGATAAGTTTTTTACATTATGTAACCATTTTAAAGCCTGATGATCAGTTTGAATATAAAACTTCTTCCTAATAGGTATTGTCGTAATCTTTGTGTTGTCCATACAATAGCTAAAAGTTCCTTTTCTGAAGTAGAGTAATTTTGCCCTGCTCTATTAAGCGTTCTTGATATGATGCAACAAGGATGTCCGTCTTGACTTAATACTGCGCCTAATCCTACATTGGATGCGTCAGTAGTAAGGGTAAATTCTTTGTTGTAGTCGGGAAATTTCAACACTGGTGCCGTACATAAGCCATTTTTCAAAATATTGAATGCTTCTTGATGTTTTTCAGGCCAATTGAAGGGATTGTCTTTCTTTATTAATGTTGTCAAAGGTTTGGCAATATGTGAGAAATTTTAAATAAATTTCCTGTAATAACCTGCGAGTCCTAAGAAGCATTGTATCTCTTTCACATTTGTTTGTATCTTGAAATTTTTTATGGCGTTTATTTTTGCTGGATTAGTTTTCACACCTTCACTTGTTATCAAGTGTCCTAGATATTCGAGTTCAGGTCTCAAGTACTCACATTTGTCTGGTTGTAGTTTTAGTCCGACTTCACGCAGGCGTTTTAATATTAGTGTGAGGTTTTTGTTGTGATCTTCTATAGTCATTCCAAAGATGACTAAA
Organism: Belonocnema kinseyi; assembly: GCF_010883055.1. NCBI lineage: Eukaryota > Metazoa > Arthropoda > Insecta > Hymenoptera > Cynipidae > Belonocnema > Belonocnema kinseyi. The sequence goes on from NW_022874843.1 coordinate 1,603, forward strand.
TCATCCAGATATACAAAGCAATGTTTTCTTATTAGTCCTCTTAGGGCTCCGTCCATCATCCTCTGGAACGTAGCAGGAGCGTTTTTTAGTCCGAATGGCATTCGTAGAAATTCAAAATGTCCTTCTGTGGTCGAGAAACCTGTATATTTGGATGAACTGGCAGACATTGGGATTTGGTGAAACCCTGAGCTTAGATCGAAGGCGGAGAAAAACTTTGCTCGTCCTAATTGGTTTAAAATTTCGTCAATAACTGGCAATGGGTAGGCGTCCTGATCTGTGTCTTCATTGATTTTTCTGAAATCTATTACCATTCTCCATTTCTTTTTTCCAGAACTGTCCGGTTTCTTTGGTACAATCCAGATTGGAGAATTAAAGGGTGAATTGGATTTTTTTTTGACATTCTTTTCTAACAGATCATTTACTTGGATTTTTCTCTTCTACGTGATCTAATCTTGTTTTATCCAATAGATTTTTTATTCTACTGTTTGTTGCGTTTTGTACCCTTTTTATCATAACTTCCGATATTTTACTTATTCTAGTTATGGTTTCGTACAGGGTTCGATTGAAAAGTAATGAGCCTTATTTTTTTTAAGCAGTTTTATTAAACCTTTTGGCTTATACAACTAATATTCTTCAAAATAGGACCCTTGAGCGTCAATACACCGCTGGTAGCGGTCCTTCCACTGCAGGAAACATTTTTTAAATTCATCCGCCGGAATCGCGTTCAATTCGGCTGTCACAGTTTTGTGGATCGCCTCGATGGAGTCGAAACGCCTCCCCTTCAGCTTTCTTCTCAGGCGCGGGAACAAGAAGAAGTCCGGAGGGGACAGGTCTGGGCTGTAGGGAGGGTGGGGAAGCACCGGAACCCCCATCTTGGCCAATGCAGAGGTGTAGAGGAAGGTGGTGTGCGCCGGCGCATTGTCGTGATGAATGGTCCAATTTTTGACGAGGTCGGGCCGAACCCGGGCGACGCGGTTTTTCAGCCGAAGGAGCACTTCTTTGTAAAATGCCGCGTTTACAGTGCTTCCTGGAGGTACAAACTCCTTGTGGAAGATGCCTCGAGAGTCGAAAAAGATGATCAGCATGGTTTTGACCTTGGATTTCGACATGCCCGCCTTCTTGGGTCGTGGCGACTGGCTCGTGTGCCACTCCGCACTCTCTCTCTTGCCCTCAGGATCGTACTCAAAGCACCAGGTTTCATCTTCTGTGATACAATTGTCTAAAGTATTATCCTGTTCGCCACTTTCCAATACTTCACGACTCTTTTCCACACGCAATTGCTTTTGTTCATCAGTCAAAACCTTTGGAACCAATTTGGCACACACTTTGCGCATTTCAAGTTTTCCGGTCACGATTTCCCGCACATTGTAATAAGGTAAATTTAACTCTTCACTCCGGGCTTCCCACATTTGTGACAATTTATTACAGATCTGTCGTGTGATATTTGATTCTGTCCACTATTTTTATGTATGTTGATATTTGTTTGGGATCTTTGTGGTATAAATTGTTTTATTAATGGTAACGGATTGTGTCTGATTGGTGCTCTGAATGTATTGTTATTTCTCGTGGACGTGCTAGGCTGAGCTTCTTTGAGCCACATCTCCATTTCAATTGCATTGTTTTGGGCTTCAGCAACACTAGAAGTTTTTTGTGCCTTTACCTGTAATCTAATTTCTCGTCGTAAGTTAAGTAGATATTTTTTCAAGCATTCTTCTTCTTCAAGATCGATAGCTATTCGTCGTTTCATAGGCTGACTATGAGCTGCTTGAACGGCATATTTTAATTCATTGACTACTTGTCGGTACCGTATATTGTAGTTTTGTATTGTTTCTGTTACTCTCTGCTCGCAACTCACAGTGGGCCAGGAGACCCGGTTTCGTGGCCAAAAGTCGGAAAACATATAGAAATGTACAACAATGAATTGCAAGGACACTAATATATGGTTTTCGAAGGT
>NW_022874844.1:0-1092 GCF_010883055.1 Belonocnema kinseyi
ATGGATTCCTGGTCACAAGGGTATTCCAGGCAATGAATACGCCGACAATTTGGCTAAAATTTCCTCTAAAGATGGAACCTTTCTGGATATAAAACTCCCACATACTGATATTTGGTCAATAATCCTTCCCCTACAACTAATTCTGCCTTAGAAGCTTGGGGTAAAGCCTCGGAATCTTCAGGAATTGGCCAATATTACTTTAAAACGTTCTTTGATTCATCGAAATTTAACAAACCATGGTTTCACAAATATAAACTCGATAGGAAATCAATAGTAATTATTTCAAGGTTACGGGCCAATCACTACAACCTAGCTGCTAGTCTAGCTAGAAAAAATTTTATGGATGATGGGGGGTGCGCTTTGTGCGGTTTCTCTGACGAGGATATCAATCACGTGCTATGGGCCTGCCCTGGTTACTCAGATTCCAGAAAACAACTCGAGTCATCTTTGATTAAAAACGGGTTTTTACCACCGTTCAGTATAGTACCTTTCGTCTACAATCCTAAAAACAAAGATTTTCTTCCTATCTTACAATTCTTTAAAAACAATAACCTACTTATTTAACTTTTTAATATAATCATACAAACAGGAGCACTATTCGCCATTCATTGTTCCTTTCAGTTTCACATTCCTGTTATTTTCAAATTTAAATCACAATTCCCGCCTTGCATCTTGATAGACAACGCCATCTCCATTGTGCTTCCACCTACCTCGCGTACGATAACCTCTCTTTTTTCCAATCCATTTCGTTTTCCTAACCAAAAACGTTAGACCATGACACAATATTATATCTCGACGATACACTACAAGTCCTAAAATTATTACTCTACATAGCCATGGCCAAATAAGTAAATTCTCTCCGGACCTAGGCTATTTGTTGCCCCTCTCTGGCGTAGTGGAAAGTGGGTAGAAAGAAAGAAGAAGAACTGTCCCTCTTCCTCTTCTGCATATCTCTCTAATACATGTGCCCATGATTCCATTTCGTATCCCCATACTCTACATAAATTCTCCTCTTCATTCATCCAATATCTGCATGCTCTCACTCCTTCTCCCATTCTGAACCGTACAACCCTACTCCATTTTTCTTCCTTT
>NW_022874845.1:0-1016 GCF_010883055.1 Belonocnema kinseyi
GTAGTGTATATAAATTTTAAAACGAATATTGTATTGACTGCGTTTTCTCTTAACAATTAAATGAAAACAAATTACACGAAAAATCGTACAGTGCACAAACAACATTTTTATCCTTATAAGGACACTTACACATATACTTCTGCGATTCCAGTAGGCTAAATAAGGTTATGTATTCTTCTTATATGAAGAAAAAAAGTGCCTGAGAAAGCATTTCAAAAAAAAAGCACGTAGAATGTTAAAACCTTGCTAAAAACTACTTCAAGATGCAAGTTGTTTATCCTAGTAATAATTTTAAAAATGTATTATATCGTGAAAATAAGTAAAACGCTTGAGACCTACATTTCATAAGGTTTTGGCTTGCTTTCCAGAAACAAAATAAACTCACCTGTGAAGTTTTCGATGTACTCGCTGCATCCGATTTTTGTCAAAAAGCTCCGGCATTCCTCCTCCATTTCACTTTTTTCAAAACTTTCACTTCACTCAATAACTTTAAACTTTAACTTCACTCAATACCTTTATTCACTTTCACTTCACTAATCGCAAAACGTTAATAATCCATTAATGACTGAAATGTAAATGACGCTGCACTAGCTTGGACAGTGATGCCAATGTTGGCGCCTTTTGCTACTGCGCTTGCGTTAAAACCGCGTACTGGTTTGCCGCCGCTGGCGCGCTATTCAAAATCGAAATTGAAAACAAATCTTGTAATTTAAATAAATAATTATTGAAAAATATATAAAAACTAAAAATAACATTGGTACATTTCTGTATTTAGAGAATATATTATTATATGAATTCTTAGAAAAATACATAAAAATTATTAAAAAAACATTATAAACAATTATTTTAATTCACTATTTAAAACAAATTTCTTTTAAAATTGAATGTTTTGTGAAATAAAAGTTATTCTTCGTAAGTCATAGAAAATAAACTGTTATTTAAAAAATACATGTGTTATACATTTTTTTCTTGCCTTAAATCAAAAGTTGTATAATTTATTTATTATATAAAAATTA
>NW_022874846.1:0-1361 GCF_010883055.1 Belonocnema kinseyi
TCTTTGAAATACTGCGAAATTGCTGCATGAAAAAATGTAATGTTTGGATTTTCCATTATTTTTCATGCTGTTCAAATTCGAATTTTTCATTTTTCCAGTATTTTCATAAAGTTGTTATAATAAGCTTTTTTTAATCAAACTTTTTCTGCTCCTACCTTTTTTCATATCTTTCGTTATGTGGTTAAAAATTGCATTTTCATCTCTTTTTTGGAATTTTATAAATGCCTTAACTTCGGCAATTTTTGGTTTTGCGAAAAAAGTCATAAGCATACATTTTTAATGTTTTTGAACACCATAAATATCCGTACAGAAAATGTTTGGATTTAAAAAAACTGGGTCTCAAAAATATTCAAAAAGCGTTCACTTTTTGAATTTTTATCCAAAATGGCTGGCTAAAGAACTTGAACTTTAGTTTAGGACACTAAACGAGTGTGCAAAAGGCTAGTTTAATAGATTAATTTTGTCCAAAGCTATCGTGGACAGAGATAGAGAGATATACAGACACGCTCGTAAAAATATATTTTTCGAATTCAGGGGGCTCAAAACGTGGATATTTGACAAAAACTGAAGGGGGGGGGGGTCAAATTTTACACAAATCTGAAACCTTCTCTGATGAGAATGTAAAAACAAACTTCTACTAAATTTGACTCATCATCGATATAATTTAAAAAATACAAAGCATGACCGAGATATTTGCTTCTAATTTGCTTACGGACGTCTGAGTGTATTAGTTCCAATAACTTTTCACTTTTTGAGTCTGACAACTATGGAAAAGGTGATACAGTTTGTTTTCTCACGACACAAATTTCACAGGTGGGTAGTTTGTTTTCTGACAAAAATGATAGTTCTTTCACCATATTTTTATAATAGAGTATTTTTAAATCAATTTCATTAGGATGTCCATACATAATGTGCCATTTTTTCGATTTGCTTAACTTCTCTTTTCCGAAGTCAGAGCTGTGGAATTATCTTCTTTCGGCTGTGTTGATTTAGCATCTACCACAACCATCGGTAAATAAATATAACCTATTAATGCCGTTGTGCAATTGCAAACTGTTTATGTTTAGAGGAAAAAAATTGTTTTGCAAAATGTCAGTGCTAAAAACCTATATAATAAGTGACACAATAATGTCGCGTCGTTTTTGTAAGGGCTGTGATTCGGGTAGTAGGGCACAGAAAGAGAAAGGTGTTAGACGCAAAATCCTCAATATCTATACTGGCGTTCTATTATTTTTATATTGCTCCTCTTGTTTTAATGGCATTATACATATAATCATACAAATTATACAAACATTAATATTGCGTTCGTGACAACAACTGACACTTGACATAGACACACTTAATCTATAAGCACACTCGAT
>NW_022874847.1:0-1963 GCF_010883055.1 Belonocnema kinseyi
TATTAAAAACTAAACAGTGATTGATTTTACAAGGTGATTCTAGATCTGTTCAAAATGATATAATTTACATATATTAACGTTAAAATTTGAACTAATTTAATTGAAAAGCCTTAGTAGAGACACAAGTGTAAAGTTCGAATTAATGGCTTCTTAAATGAACGCAATTTCGAAATCTTTTTGAAGTATTATTTCAGTATAAAATATTCCATTTTTAATCTATTTGGTTTGGAAATTTAAAAAAAAAAACAATTTTCAATAGTAAACAATTTGAAAATGAATTGTCACAATTTCAGAGTGACAAATTTAAACTTGGAATGTTGCGATTATAATTGTTTAATTTTTTTATGTGTATTTCGAAGGTAAAAGTATTTCATTTTGATTCTTAAAGAACAGTTAAATAAGCATTAATTTTAAAAAAATCAAATAAGCTAGAGGTTTCTGAATGTTACAAAGAAAAGAGCAAAATTTGGAGCTCCTCAAGAATTTTGAAACATTAGGAAAATAATAATAATTTCTGGGTACATTTAAAATGATTTTTTATTTCGAAAATTTACATAACTCAAAGAGAATGTTTAAAAATATTTCAAAAGATTTGCAATATTAGAAAAAATCTGGAAGCTCTTAAAACAATTTTGTGTGCAGGATTTTACAAAAATGTTAGGAAAAATGGGAATCAGTCGAAAAGACATTTAAAAAAACCAGAAAAATGTTTAAAATAATTTTAAAAGATTTGAAATAGTTTAAAAGAGAATAGATATTTTTGATGATTTTGAAATGTTTACAAATATTGACTTTTTATTTTGAAAAATTACATAATTTTAAGAGGAGATATAAAAATATGGGACCACTGACAAAGATTCCGAAAGGGATGAATGGAAAATCCAAAAAATGAAATCTTCAGCACCTAAATAATAATTTTATAAAAATTGTATTAAGAAATACATTAAAAAACACGTGTGCTTTGAAAGAAAAAAATGTTCTGCCTAAATTTTCTTCGTACCTACATAATAACATTTTTGAAACAAACTTTGCCGGATTCAATTCAACAACGATTTCTATCAATATTTATTTTTATTATTTTTATTTCATTAATAAAAAATTCGAATTTTCAGAACTTTTTTATGGTTTTTGCAAATACTATGCACATTTTCAATCAAATTTTTTCCTCCAGAAATATATATTGGATTATTGTATTTTCAATCAATAAATTTTAAATTCCTGAATTTTCCAATTCGAATTTTATATTTCGGGACTTTTATAATTTCGGGAATTTTATTATTGGTTATTTTTCAATCTACGAATTTTGCAGTGTCAGAAATTTTATTTTTCAGGATTTTTCAGTTGCTTTTTCCGAAAAATAAAATTCCCACATCACTGTAAAAATTCCGAAATTATAACATTGCAATGTTATAATTTCGGAATTTTTACAGTGATGTGGGAATTTTATTTTTAATTTTCCAATTCGGGACTCTTATATTTCGACAATGCATTGTCGAAATATAAAAGTCCCGAATTGGAATATTCTCGACAATTTACAATTTTACCGAATTTAAGAATTGCCGACAGAAAATTTCCGAATTATACAATATCCGGGCTAGAAAACTCTCTAATTTGAACAATTAAAAAATAATTCGTAAAAAAAAATTTTTTTAATAGAATAATAAAATATTTTTTCCGAGGAAAAAACTTTTTTAATGTTTAAAGTTTATAAAAATTATTGTTTGAATTAAATATAACAATAATTGAACAAATGTATTTTTGGATAAAAAAAGTTGTTTGAAAATGTCCATTTTATTTTGGTACATTATAGAAAACGCTCGCAAAATAAAATTATCATTTAAAAAAATAAAAATAAAAGTCTCGTTAAATCAGCCTGCATTGAATCCTGCAAAGTTTGTTTCACTTGAAGCTCACGTGTTTTAAATTTATGTTTGTATCACATTTTTATACAATTATTGTTATT
>NW_022874848.1:0-2833 GCF_010883055.1 Belonocnema kinseyi
TTTAGTAAGTTTGCTTTTATAAAAAAAAGTTGTCAGGATAAATTGTTCATATTTTTTTGTACCATAAATAGCTGTCGATAAAATTTTCAAATTTTGAAAAAAGTGGTCTAAAAAATTTTGAAAAAGCTTTAACTTTTTGGATTTTTATCAAAAATGGCTGTTTAACGAACTCTATCTTTCTTTTTGGTCCCTCGAACAGTGTGTCAAAGCCCAATCCAATCGGACCAGTCTTTCGAAAATTATCCGGTATACAGACAAAAACAACGACGACGCCGGACAGACAAACAGACCCCGACGTAAAAACTTGTTTTTCTGACTCACGGGGCCTCAAAACGTCGACATTTGATAAAATCCGAAAAAGTTATTTTTCATACAAAACTAATACCTTCTCATTTTTGATGAGAATGTGAAAATTATCAACAAGATTTGTAGAAAATCTTTCAAAGAATAAAATTATTGTCCCGTAAGTTACAACCGAAAAATTACAATTTCAAAAAAATGAAAGTTGTTTTAAATATTAAGCTAGACTCGCGACCGGGACAAATCAGAGAATAAAAGTAAATTTGACAATTGAACTGCAGTTCCAGTATTAAAAACTAAACAGTGATTGATTTTACAAGGTGATTCTAGATCTGTTCAAAATGATATAATTTACATATTTTAACGTTAAAATTTGAACTAATTTAATTGCAAAGCCTTAGTAGTGACACAAGTGTAAAGTTCGAATTAATGGCTTCTTAAATGAATGCCTTTATTCAATTTCAAAATCTTTTTGAAGTATTATTTCAGTATAAAATATTACATTTATAATCTATGTGGTTTGGAAATAAAAAAAAAACAATTTTCAATAGTAAACAATTTGAAAATGAATTGTCACAATTTCAGAGTGACAAATTTAAACTTGGAATGTTACGATTATAATTGTTTAATTTTTTTATTTGTATTTCGAAGGTAAAAGTATTTCATTTTGATTCTTAAAGAACAGTTAAATAAGCCTTAATTTAGAAAAAAATCAAATAAGCTGGACGTAAATGAATCTTACAAAGAAAAGAACAAAATTTGGAGCTCCTCAAGAATTTTGAAATACTAGGAAAACAATAAAAATTTCTGGGTAGATTTAAAATGATTTTTTATTTGGAAAAAGTACATAACTCAAAGAGAATGTTTAAAAATATTTCAAAACATTTCAAAAGATTTAAAATATTAGAAAAAATTTGGAAGCTCTTAAAACAATTTTGTGTTCAGGATTTTACAAAAATGTTAGGAAAAATGGGTATTAGTCTAAAAGACATTTAAAAGTTCCGAAAATTTTTAAAAATAATTTTAAAAGATTTGAAATAATTTAAAAGGGAATAGATACTTTTGATGATTTTGAAATGTTTTCAAATGTTGACTTTTTATTTTGAAAAATTACATAATTTTAAGAGAAGGTATAAAAATATGGGACCACTGACAAAAATTCCGAAAAATGAAATCTCCGGCACCTGAATAATAATTTTATAAAAATGGTATTAAAAAATACATTAAAAAACACGTGTGCTTTGAAAGAAAAAAATGTTCTGCCTAAATTTTCTTCGTACCTACATAATAACATTTTTTGAAACAAACTTTGCAGGATTCAATTCAACAACGATTTATATCAAAATTTATTTTTATTATTTTTTTTTTTATTAATAAAATATTCGATTTTTCAGAACTTTTTAATGTTTTTTTCAAATACTATGCACATTATCAAACAAAATTTTTCATCCAGAAATATATATTCGATTATTGTATTTTCAATAAATAAATAATATTTAATAAACAATTTTTTAAATTGTTTAAATTCAGGATTTTTCTAGTTCGGATATTTTATGATTCAGGCATTTTCTTTGGGGATTTTCAAAATTCGGTGATATCTTATTGTCTGGAATTTTATTTATTTTATTTTTTGTGAATTTTCCAATTCAACTTTTATATTTCGGGACTTTTATAATTTCGGGAATTTTATTATTGGTTATTTTTCAATTTACGAATTTTACAGTGTCAGAAATTTTATTTTTCGGGATTTTTCAGTCGCTTTTTCCGAAAAATAAAATTCCCACAATTAAAAAATAGTTGGTTCAAAAAATATTTTCTTAATAGAATAATAAAATATTTTTACCGAGGAAAAAACATTTTTAATGTTTAAAGTTTCTAAAAATTATTGTTTGAATTAAAAATAACAATAATTGAACAAATGTATTTTTAGATAAAAAAAAGTTGTTTGAAAATTTCCATTTTATTTTTGTACATTACGGAAAACGCTCGCAAAAATAAAATTATTATTAAAAAAAAATAAAAATAAAAGTCGCGTTTAATCAGCCTGCATTGAATCCTGCAAAGTTTGTTTCATTTGAAGCTCACGTGTTTTAAATATATGTTTGTATCACATTTTTATGCAATTATTGTTATTTTTAATTAAAACAATAATTGAAAAAATTAAACATTAAACCAAATTTCTATGATAGAAATATTTGATTATTGTATTTTTAATAAATAAATAATATTGACTACATAACTGTGTTCTCAATTTCTGCAATTCGGGAATTTTCTAGTTTGTATATTTTATCATCAGACAGCATTCGGCCTGAAGTTTTATTATTCGGGAATTTTCAAATTCGATAATATTGTAAACTGTCCAGAATTTCATTATTCTAAAATTTTTTAATTCGGGATTTTCAGGTTTCAGCATTTTGTTGTTTCGGGAAGTTTACAGTGTCGAAAAGATTTCAAAAATTTAAAAAGATTGATAAAATTGTAAAAAAATCTTGAAGATTTTGAGGCATTTAGAACTCCTGAAAAACTTAAATAA
>NW_022874849.1:0-1183 GCF_010883055.1 Belonocnema kinseyi
CAACTTTGATCTAAGTAGCTTATTTTGAAACAAAAAAAAAAGATAAAATTTTAAAGAAATAGTTCAATTTTCCTTTAAGAATATTAATATTCTACCAAAAGCCAAAATTTATAACAAAATACATGTATTAAAAAAAAATTGTCAAGGTAAAACAACTAATTATCTTTAAAATATTTCAATTTTTAACCCAGAAATACGATTTTTTAACAGAAAATGACATTTCTTATGAACTAGTTAGATTTTCACTAGAATATTGTAAATTTTAATCTAATTGTGGAATTGCCAATGAAAAATGTACATTTTGAACCAAAAAGTTCATTTTCAATGAGATAGTTCAAATTTTTACCAAATTGTTAAATTTTTAAGTAAAAAGACGATTTTCATAAAAAACAATGCAATGTCAAACTAAAATGATAAATATTCAACAAAATCATTTTCTAAAACTGTTTCAAATTTAAACAAAGTAGTTGGTTTTCCAGCCAAAAAATGTAAATAATTTCAGTAAAAAGAATTCTCTGTCTTCTCTGTCTTTTTGTTTTATCACTGTCACTTTTCCGTGGCAAACACGATGATATCCATAATCACTGAGTGATTAATCACTGAATTGCACTAACTTTCCGTCAATTTTCTCACAAACATAACACTTCATTTTAAATTTTACGCCAAGTGGACACCGACGCGTGCATACCACATAGACTGTGCGAATTGATAAATTTATGTTTCGAGATGGGAGACGTCCCAGACGATTGGAAAAAAGCAATTATCGTACCAATATACAAGAGAAAGGGAAAAAAAGTTTTTCGTGCATTTGTTGACCTAGAAAAAGCTTTTGACAAGGTAGATAGAAGTAAACTTTGGGAAGTCCTGAAAGAGTATGGAGTCAAAGGATGGATCCTACAAGCTATAAAAACAATATACACAGGTAGCAAAGCGAGTGTAAGAGTGAATGGGAAACTGAGTGACTGTTTCGATATTGTTCAAGGAGTTAGACAAGGATGCGTTATGTCTTCATGGTTATTTATATTATTAATGGACAAGTGTTTAAGAGTGGCTCTCTTCGACGAAGAGGGTGTGAATCTCGAAACAGTAAGGGTACGTGGGTTAGCGTTCGCAGATGATAAGGTTGTTATTGCAGAGTCTATCGAAGACTTGCAAAGAATGTTGAATAAACTAGATGCAAGCA
>NW_022874850.1:0-1025 GCF_010883055.1 Belonocnema kinseyi
ATTATAAAAAAAAAAAAAAAAAAAAGGAATCAGGACAATTTTAAGGCAATTTTTTTATTTTGCAATTTTTTTAATTTTAGGAAAAAAATTTAATTAACTCAATAAATCAATTTTCAACCGAAAATTTTACTTTTCAACAAAATAAATTAATTTTCTATCAAATAATTGGTGTTTTAACTAATAAAATGTACAGGATAAAGTTTCAAACAAAAATGGAATAGTACAATTTCCAGATAAAAACTGTGCTAAAAAATTGAATTAAACAAGACAAAAAAACGAATTTTCAACAAAATTGTTAAATTTTCAAGAGAAAAGCTGAATTTTTGACCAAAAAGAATAATGTTTTAATGTTAATTTTAAACAGAATTGTTAAATTTTCAATCATAATTAAAAAACCTTGTTAAAAAAACGTATTTTTTTAGACAAAGTAGTTAAACTCTTAATGAAATAATCGACTTTCAAACCCAAGAAGATGTACAGTTGATATTTTAAAAAGACAATTGCATTTTTTTCCAAAAATAATAAAATTTTCAACCAAAAGGATTAAATTTCTACTAAATAAGGTCAATTTCCAACAAAATACATGAACTTTAAACGAAATTATTTAATTTTAAAAACAAAAAGAGTATTTTCACCCAAAACTTATAATTTTAATTTTTAACAATATATTTGCATTTACAACAGAACGACTTTACAACCAAAACATATTTATAATTCATAATTAAACCGAAAAATGTAATTTCTAATCAAAAAGTATAAATTTTCCATAAAACAATTTAATTTCTACAAAGAAAGACGAACGTTTAACAAAACACATGATTTCTTAACCAAAAATGGTATTGATTGATTGCCAGTTTCAAAAATGTATTTTCAACGAAAGAAATGAACCTTCAAATAAAAAAAAAATAGACTATTATAATATGACATAATTAAAATATTATCATTATTAATATACGTATATATTTATATATATATAATAGTATTAATATTTATATAATTTATATTTTATACATGAAATAACATAA
>NW_022874851.1:0-1034 GCF_010883055.1 Belonocnema kinseyi
GTTATTTTTAATTGAAAATGGGTTATAAAGTTTTAACCGCGAGTTTCCATTTGTTTAACTTCTAAGACTTTCCAAGTAAAACAGTTTAATTTTCAGCATTGAAATTGGAAAATTCTTCAATTTTAAACAAATTCCGAATCGTATTCTGAAATCAATTATGATTCACTTGTGAATCCTTGGTGTCCACTTCAATTGAAAAAAGAATCATAATTTATATTCGCAGTTGATAAACTAAAAACGATTTCTACCTAAAATTATAAATTTGAAACGATTATAATTTTTAATTTTTTAAGTCTTTAAAACTGCATTCTAAAATTCGAAATGAATAATGTACGCTTAAATATTAAAACTTAAACGGAAAATTCTGAAATGAAAGATTTTCGAATTACGTACTGTAAACTGAATGATATAATAGGAAAAAAGCAATTTAAGTAATTAAAAAAAAAAAACCTGTTAAAATCAAACTTGGAACAAATAAAAATTATTAAGAATATTTTACTTATTTTTCACATTAGTAATTTATAGTCTTTAAAATTGAGTAGTTTTAGGTCAAACATTAAAAAGTAGAATAAAATTTTCTATTTATAGCGTTTCTATTATATATTGAACAATTTAAACCTCTGAACTTTTTTTCACGTTTAAAAATTGGGTTTTAAATACTTTTTGTGTATAAGAAACAATTTTCTTCCATCTAATAACTATTTTGGAGTAGAAAGAAGTGAAAAGAAACACAATTATAAAATCTGATTTTTTGTTTGTGATTTCGTGATAAAGGAAACGGCTATTTAACATTTTAAAAAAAAGTTTTTTGTTATTCATGTTACGATGTTCCATAAAGGGCTAATCGCAATTTCGAAAATATTTCAAGCCTTAATACGAGGGTAGTTCAATAAGTCCTTAGAATTACCAACAGATGGCGCGCGAATCGCTCTAAATCATCTGTTTTCAGTCAGCACCACTCCCGACTAGATATATGGTGCAGCCACAGTCCACATCTTCTGAGTTTACGTGTTTTTATAACCAATTGAAAAAAA
>NW_022874852.1:0-1677 GCF_010883055.1 Belonocnema kinseyi
TCACACACTTAACAAGTCAAAGCTGCTGACCATCAGGCAGCATATTGTTGAGAGAATACGGATATTATCTGACGCTAAGAGAAGTCTAGAGCGGAGGGAGAGTAGGGTCAGAGAAAATCAACAGTTTCTCTCTGACCCATCTCGAATCTTCCAAGTCCCTCCAGTTACTGTCGAAAACCCACCCAAACCAGAGCAGGTCGAAGTATTTTGGAGAGAAGTCTACGAAGTTTAGCATAGACTGGACGAAGACTCAGAAAATATAAATAGCTTCAAGGAGTTATGTGTTGCCCTCATAACACCTGATAAAGAATGCCCACCCATCACTACCGAGGAGGTGAAAAGAGTATTAAGAGGGATGAAGAACTATTCCGCACCGGGACCAGATTGTATCAAAACCTTCTGGTGGAAGAATTTTTCTTCAACCCATCAGCATTTGGCCCGTATTTTCATCTCATATTTGAAGTCGGAAGAAGCGATTCCAGAGTGGTTGGTGGAAGGGCGCACAATACTCCTGCCGAAAATAGGCAACTTAGCTGACCCGAAGAACTGCAGGCTAATAACTTGTCTGAACACACTTTATAAGATATTCACAACTATCCTAAATGATAGCATTGTTCGGACCATTGAACCTGTGTGGCAGGAAATGTATGAGCAACGTGGCTCAAAGAAAGGCGTAGCCGGATGTCGGGAGAACCTGCTCATCGATAGATGTGTCTGCACTTCGCCATTCCGTCGGGTACTTGTGCGGCAAACCTGCAGATCGAAAGTACAAGGTCACTCATGTATTTTACATAGACGATCTTAAGATCTATGCTAAAAACAGGGAGCAACTGCATCTAGCTCTGGGGGTTGTCGAACGATATACTAAGGAAATTGGAATGGAATTTGGGTTAGACAAATGCGCCAAGGTTTATTTGAAGCGAGGAAAACTTAATGGCATCCCTGAAGATCCTGAGCTCGTTGATAGAAGCGCCATACGACACCCTTGCGCTGGAGAGACTTATACATACCTGGGTGTGCCACAGAGCCGCATTCAGGATGTGACATCTATAAAGGATACTCTCCAAAGCAGATACAAAGTCTCATCCGACAGATTTGGTCTTCCGAACTATCGGCGGGAAACAAAGTATTTGCAACGAACATGCTTGCCGTCCCGGTACTACCATATTCATTTGGAGTAGTTCCATGGACGAAGAACGATCTCAGATCTCTTGATATCGGGACAAGAAAGGTTATGCACATGAACAAAATCATGCATCTTAAGTCTTCAGTTCCGCGACTGTACATCTCACGCCGTCAAGGGGGTCGCGGAATATTGAGTCTTGAATGTCTTCACCACAGAATTATTCTGGGTACAGCACATAGAGTTGCAAATGGAAGAGACCCTCTTCTTAAAATGGTCAGGAATCACGAAGAAGTGGGCAAAGGAGCATTTCTGTACAAAGCAGCGGAGGAGGCTGCTGAAACACGCGGACTTGACTTCAGTCTTAGGGGTGAGCAAAATGCATCAAATCTAATCTATCTCGAGTACTCACTCCTGAAAGCCCCGATTAAGAAAGCACAAGAGAAAAACTGTCGTGAACAGCTCCTCGATAAGAGGATGCACGGTATCTTCCACAGAAATTTGAAGGATCATTCAATGTCTTGTGAGCTAACGTTTGCTTTCCTTAAATCGCC
>NW_022874853.1:0-1911 GCF_010883055.1 Belonocnema kinseyi
CGAGGGCGCATACTTTGAATAAAATATTTTTTATCATTCTCTTGAAATAAATGTGTTTTTTTCTTGAAAAAATACCGGTTTCATATGTATACACCTGGTATTGGCGACTTGGTAAGAAGCCACATTCATTTGCTCTACATTTAAATCAATAGCATGAAGTTAACCTATTCAAAAACAAGACAAGCAAAAAATGTTACCGCAAAAAAATGGAAAGTCATTTCTACAACACCGTTTGCTTAATATACGAAAATCTTTTTGAGTTATATTAGGATAAATTTATTTAAAAAATTAATCAGTAACAAATTCAAACATTTTTCGAAGTGCATAAAAACTCGAAATAGCGAGTTGTACAGAATGCTGAATAGCCATGTATATACTTAAAAAAATATTACTTTCCTTATTTATGTAACTTATTTCATTAATATGTCCTTGAATACGCAAAGGACATTTTTTATATTTATATTCTATTATTTACATGTGTGCGCAACGTTCCTTACACTGTTAGAAATGTTCGGAAAATTCCGACACATTTAAGATACGGAAGAAACTGAAATTTACGAAATTAGGTTGCTGAAAATGAAATTCCGTAACTTTAATAGTAAATTCACTACATTTCTATTTAACTTCCGAAGCGGTTTCTAAAAATTGTACTAAAATTTCTAAATGGTAACAGCAATATAAGTTATCGGGACGTAGGGAAATGCGCAGTTACATGCGCACTCCTCGCTTCTCGAGCGTGTGCGGCTAGCAGACGAAGCATGGAGGCTCAGTATTGGTGCTAATCGGCGTGTTCGAAAAATTTTGTTATGATTTCTTACGAAGGGGGGTGATTTTATTCTCGAACATAATTTTTCGGAATATCACACGTTGAACAAACATGGCAAGTAAAAACGAACCAGACTCACAACAATTTTTTTTAAGTCAGGGATTTTTATTGGTTAGGGAATCTGTCAAGTAGAATCATTTTGAAATTTTTTCAATTTTATTTTCAAATTATTTTATTTCGTTTATAAAAGATTCTAGATTAAAAATGTTACAAGTTTATGATTTTCCTTTTTGAATATTAATATGTTCAGGGAAAATGAAAAATTGGTCAGTGGGAAATTAGAGAAAATTAAAAATAAAGTTTTGCGGTGACCCTGGTATAATATTTTTGTTATTGATTTGTTTGCCTGGTATTTATATTTATTTGTTTGCAGTGGCTTTCTCCACAATATTACCTTTTTACTTATAAATTTTATTACTTGTTTGAAAATTCATCAAATTTGTTGAAAAGACATCCTTTCTGGCTGAAAATTGAATTTTTGTGTTAAATATTCAACTAGTTTCACAGAAAATTGACTTATTTTTTGAATCTCATATTTCAATGCAATTACTTTGCACATGGTCTAGATACATGCAAAGTCCAACTTTCGAGTTGGGTGTTGAAGAAAAAGTCGTGTGGCCACAAAAAGGTTTTGAACTGTATAAAACTTATGTCTTCCTTATATAAACACTAAAAAAAATGACAAACATTTTAAAATATGGCATCTATTTTTGTTCAATTTTAAAATCAAGCAAAACCTAATATTTTTAAAACACCTCCTTTTTTTATTTTAGAACAAATTTTCAAATTTAGAGTGAAAACTGACTATAAATTTAGAAGAATTGCTGTCATTTTTTAATTTTGAACTTTTTACCAGTTTCTTAAAATATTTCAAAAGAAAGGTTTACCATTGACCAATTTTTTTATTTAACACTTTTTTGTAAATTAAAAAAAACATGAACTGTCTCTTTTCTCTTAAAAAATAACTTATGACTATGTTAAAGGATTATATATTTTTTTAAACTAACCTTACAGCGTAAATAATCCCCACCAGCGCAGTAGACTCCTGTTATCCAAAAAGCGGCAAAGAAAAACATAATACATTT
>NW_022874854.1:0-1031 GCF_010883055.1 Belonocnema kinseyi
TTACTTTATTATTACTTGATAATTACTCAATCATTTCAAAACAAAAAAGCAATAAACAGTTACTTTACATTAAAAATCTAAATAATTTAAAGCTTTAAAAAATGATTTTTATTGAAATTCTTAACAATATAAATTGTAGCAGAATAGCTTTATAATTAATTAATGAGTACAGAACATAAAAATCATTCAATAATTATTTTCATTGAAATTTATTTATATATATTTTTGAAAATTGAATTCAGATACTCATTTCAAAATCTCACATCATTAGGAAAAATTATTGTAATGGAGATATTTTGAACAAAAACTAAACTTTTATTATAAAAATAATAGCCAATATTCAATTACATAACCTTAATGCAAATAATCAATGTATGGTACTTCATTAACAACAAATTATGTTCAGTTTTTATACAAAAAAAACCAATCAGTCAATACGTAGTTAATCAGTTCATAATATAAAAAGCCGTAAAAATTATTTGCATTGAAGCACCAAAATAATTTTCACCCTATATTTTGCTGAAAGTTTATAGTTTTAATAATCTTCTAAAATAATTACATAAAAACTTAAAACATATTGACATATAATTTTAAATATTCAATCCATATAATTATTTCTAAACATCTAAAACATAAAACTTAAGCAGTCAATAACATAAAAAGCATTCAACGAATTATTTTAACTAAATCATTAAAATAATTTTTACTTTATGTATCTTTCTTTTAATTTGCACTTTCCTTTCTGTTACTAGGATTTAGTAACCAACTAATAATTAATTAATCAGTTTCGAATATAAAAATGCAGTAAAGAATTATTTTTAATTTTTGTTATCTAGTCAAAAAAAATCACAATCACAAATCACATTAAAAATACATCAATTGTATTTTATAATATAGTACTGCAGTTATAGAAGTAGAAAGAAATGTATCCGATTCCTATTATACTACATTACTACCAAGATGGAGGTTATCTTTTTTCATATAAAGGGTACACATTTTGAGCATTTCGAACGAATTAAAATATAATATAA
>NW_022874855.1:0-1115 GCF_010883055.1 Belonocnema kinseyi
TATGAGTTTTCAATCAAAGAGTTAAACTTTGAACCAAATAGTTAAATTTGCAACCATAATTAAAAAACCTTGTTAAAAAAAAAGTATTTTTTTTTACAAAGTGGTTCAACTCTTAGTGAAATAATCGACTTTTAAACCGAAGAAGATGTACAGTCCATATCTTAACCAAACAATTGCATTTCTGACCCAAAATGGTACATTCTCAACCAAAAAGATTAAATTTCTACTAAAAAAGATCCATTTTAATTTTAATAAATTTTTTAATTTTAAAGTCAAAAAGGGTATTATCTACAAAAAGCTGAATTTTTAACCTAATTTAAAGGCAAATAGTTGAATTTTCAACTGTAATTATGAATCCTTAATAAGAAAAAATGAATTTTTTTAATAAGTAGTTCAACTTTAAGTGAATAATCGAATTTTCCACCCAAAAATTATGATTTTAATTTTTAACAATATAGTTTCATTTAAAACAAAACGCCTTTGCAACCAAAAAATATTAACAGTTGATAATTCAACCGAAAAATGTAATTTTTAATCAAAAAGTATAAATTTCCCATAAACCAATTTAATTTCTACAAAGAAAGACGAATTGTTAACAAAATACATGATTTTATAACCAAAAATGGTATAGATTAATTGTCAGTTTCAAAAATGTATTTTCAACGAAAGAGATGCACCTTCAAATAAAAGATATAAAAATTTTAACAAAGTAGTTGAACTTTTGATAGAAAAGAGGACTTTTTTTACAAAATAGTTACATTTTCAACAAAATAATTAATTTTTCAATCAAATAATTGAGTTTTCATCCAAAAGAGATGAATTTCAAAATCACCAATTTCTTTAATTTCTTTCAAATGCGAATCAAGATTTAAATAAGACTATTATAATATAACATAATTATAATATTATCATTAATTATATATATACATATATATATAGTTTTGATTCCTCTAGAATCAAACGGAAGGGCCTACGACAAAGCCACCGAACGCGTCTTTGGTTTGCGGATAGAAGGTCCCTGTACCAAAGGTTTCTGCTGAATATGGTTACAAAAATAAATAGGCAGTCGCGGACAATTGTCCAGGGGTGGTCCCGAAGGAATTAACCCCCAAGCG
>NW_022874856.1:0-1256 GCF_010883055.1 Belonocnema kinseyi
GCGTCCCGCATTCAATGTGTGATTGACTACATCACATCTGGCAGAAATTTTACCGCCAAGGTTCGAAAGTTTGCGCGCGAACTCCGGACCCGTTATCACACAATTAACAAGTCAAAGCTGCTGACCATCAGGCAGCATATTGTTGAGAAAATACGGACACTATCTGACACTAAGAGAAGTCTAGAACGGAGGGAGAGATGGTTCAGAGAAAATCAACAGTTTCTCTCTGACCCATCTCGACTCTTCCAAGACCCTCCAGTTACTGTCGAACACCCACCCAAACCAGAGGTGGTCGAAGCATTTTGGAGAGAAGTCTACGAAATTCAGCATAGACTGGACGAAGACTCAGAAAATATAAATAGCTTCAAGGAGTTATGTCTTGCCCTCATAACATCTGATAGAGAATGCCCACCCATCACTAACGAGGAGGTGAAAAAAGTATTAAGAGGGATGAAGAACTATTCCGCACCAGAACCAGATTGTATCAAATCCTTCTGGTGGAAGAAGTTTTCTTCAATCCATCAGCATTTAGCCCGTATTTTCACCTCATATTTGAAGTCGGAAGGGCCGATTCCAGAGTGGTTGGTGGAAGAGCGCACAATACTCCTGCCGAAAATAGGCAACTTAGCTGACCCG
The DNA here is from genome assembly GCF_010883055.1 of Belonocnema kinseyi. Lineage (NCBI taxonomy): Eukaryota > Metazoa > Arthropoda > Insecta > Hymenoptera > Cynipidae > Belonocnema > Belonocnema kinseyi. The sequence continues at coordinate 637 of NW_022874856.1, forward strand.
AAGAACTACAGGCCAATAACTTGTCTGAACACGCTTTATAAGATATTCACAGCTATCCTAAATGATAGGATTGTTCGAGCAATTGAACCTGTGTGGCAAGAAATGTATGAACAACGATGCTCAAAGAAAGGCGTAGCCGGATGTCGGGAGAACCTGCTCATCGATAGATGTTATGCACATGAACAAAAGCATGCATCTTAAGTCTTCCGTTCCGTGACTGTACATCTCACGCCGTCAAGGGGGTCGCGGAATATTGAGTCTTGAATGTCTTCACAACAGAATTATTCTGGGTACAGCACATAGAGTTGCAAATGGAAGAGACCCTCTTCTTAAAATGGTCAGGAATTACGAGGAAGTAGGGAAAGGAGCATTTCTGTACAAAGCAGCGGAGTAGGCTGCTGAAACAGTCGGACTTGACTTCAGTATTAGGGGTGAGCAAAATGCATCAAATCTAATCTATCTCGAGTACTCACTCCTGAAAGCCCGGATTAAGACATTCCCGATGATAGCTGCAGGGCGTGTCACTCCTACGGCATTCACCTTAATATCGCTCCTCTAAATGCTCCTAGGGAAATTGAGTCAATTGTCGAGAATGGGAAGTGCCGTATATACTGGAACTT
>NW_022874857.1:0-1399 GCF_010883055.1 Belonocnema kinseyi
ATACAGGATCTACTAGGCGTCTTCCAGGAAATAAATCAACTATGCGATATAGGTAAACTCTTCAAATTAGCAATTAAACTTAAAGAAAAATTGTATACATGCGAAAATAATTTTCAAAGACTCCAAGCAATTAGTGAGCTAGCTGTTGAACTTGATGGATAGTCCCACTAAATCCAAAAACTTAAATCTTGTACACTGGAATGCCAGTGGCCTAGAAAACAAAAAACTTGAAATACCCGCGTTTCTTGACAACTATAATGCAGACATATTCATGGTTGGCGAAACATGGTTCAATAATAAATCTAAGGTGCGGTTACCTGGATATACATAAATGCTTTAGGAAAGATGGGCCAAGCAAAAAACCTGCAGGGGGAGTAGCCCTGTATGTTAAAAATCATATCCCTTGCATTGAAATAAATCTAGATAACATCAAATCATTTGAAGCGCATGCAATCAAGCTAGAAAGACAAATAATATTAGTATCTATATATGCCCCACCAAAAAGTCACATTAGCACAACTGAATTAAAATCCATCCTCAACCTGAGTAGCAAGGTCATAATAGCTGGAGATTTTAATGCCAAGCATGTTAGTTGGAACTGCGACAATAATAATAAAAATGGAAACGTAATATATAATTACATAAATCAAAATCCCCTTGCCCTAGAATTTCCAAACAATTTTACTCTATATCCTTATAATCCAAAAGCTCGACCCAGCATTGTAGACCTAGCTATCAACAAAAATATTGTAAATATGCAAAAAATTGATTTACTTGATGAACTTTTCTCTGATCATAAACCGTTCTTAATCTTGCTTAGTGATGATAAAATTAACATAGAATTGCCGTGTACTCTTAAACTTTTGAACTATAAAAAAGCTGACTGGAAAAAATTTAAAGAACTCATTAATAGTAGAATAATAATTAACTCAGCGCTTGATACCATTGATTCCATAGATGAAAGCGTAAATGATTTAATAAATACAATTAATAATACCATTAAGGATTCCATTCCTATCCATGAAACCTTCGAATATAAAAATAAACTCCCGGAAACTATAACCCAACGAATAAAGCACAGAAACTCCTTGAGAAAAATCTTACAGAAAACTAGAAATATTTATCTAAAAGCCTTTGTAAACATGGCAAATCGCAAAACTAATAGTTCGATTACTGAGCATAAAAACAACAACTGGGGAGATAAACTTGCATCCCTTACCACTAAGGATAATTCTTTGTGGAAAATTGCTAAATCTTTAAAAGGGCTGAATAAAAGACACATACCGCCTCTTAAATCTCGAGATCAAATTCTATTCTCTGATGAAGATAAAGCAGAAGCAATAGCAAAAAATTTTGAAAATGTTCACAAACTAACTGGTAATATGGGAGAACCTGAAAA
>NW_022874858.1:0-1084 GCF_010883055.1 Belonocnema kinseyi
GTCTTGGGGCGGATATACAGTGTGTTCTTCCCCAAAACGAAGAGGGGGTCACTTTTTTAAGCCTCCTTATTCGAAAGGTACTTTCAAGAGGTGATGAAAAAAAATTAAAAAAAAAAGATGTTCCATTTGCGGACGACAGCCAAAATTGAAAAAAACTGCACAAAAAATGGTCTTGGGAAGGATATACAGTCTGTTCTACCCCAAAATGAAGAGCGGATGAGTTTCTTAATCCCCCCTATTCGAAAGGTACTTTCAAGAGGTGATGAAAAAAAATTTTTAAAAAGATTTTCCATTTGCGGACGACAGCCAAAATTGAGAAAAACTGCACAAAAAATGGTTTTAGGGAGGATATACAGTGTGTTCTTCCCCAAAACGAAGAGAGGGGGACTTTTTCAATCCCCCCTATTCGAAAGGTACTTTCAAGAGTTGATGAAAAAAAAATTTTTAATAAGATTTTCCATTTGCGGACGACAGCCAAAATTGAGAAAAACTATACAAAAAATCGTCTTGGGGAAGATATACAGTGTAATCTACCCCAAAATGAAGAGCGGATGAGTTTCTTAATCCCCCCTATTCGAAAGGTACTTTCAAGAGGTGATGAAAAAAAATTAAAAAAAAGATTTTCCATTTGCGGACGACAGCCAAAATTGAGAAAAACTGCACAAAAAATGGTTTTAGGGAGGATATACAGTGTGTTCTTCCCCAAAACGAAGAAAGGGGGACTTTTTCAATCCCCCCTATTCGAAAGGTACTTTCAAGAGATGATGAAAAAAAATTTTTTAAAAGATTTTCCATTTGCGGACGACAGCCAAGATTGAAAAAAACTGCACAAAAAATGGTCTTAGGGCGGATATACAGTGTGTTCTTCCCCAAATCGAAGAGGGGGTGACTTTTTAATCCCCCCTGTTCGAAATATACTTTCAAGAGGTAATGAAAAAAAATTTTAAAAAAGATTTTCCATTTGCGGACGACAACCAAAATTGAGAAAAACTGCACAAAAAATCGTTTTGGGGAGGATATACAGTGTGTTCTACCCCAAAATGAAGAGCGGGTGACTTTTTTACCCCCCCCCCCATTCGAAAGG
>NW_022874859.1:0-1422 GCF_010883055.1 Belonocnema kinseyi
TTTGAGAATTTTCTAGTGTTAATGTAGTCTTTGGTTTTTGGGCTCCTCGAAAATACCCGCTCTGATTTTTGGGCTTCAACTCTTAACTTATAAAATCAACCCCTTTCTACCACGTATATATGACTTTGTCAAAAAATAATATTTTTGAGAATTTTCTAGTGTTAATGTAGTCTTTGGTTTTTGGGCTCCTCGAAAATAACCACTCTGATTTTTGGGCTTAAACCCTTAACGTAAAAAAGCAACCCTTCTCTACCATCTATATATGACTTTGTCAAACAATAATATTTTTGAGAATTTTCTATTGTCAATGTAGTCTCTGATTTTTGGGCTCTTCGAAAATATCCACTCCAATTTTTGGGCTTAAACCCTTAACGTAAAAAATCAACCCTTCTCTACCATGTATATATGACTTTGTCAAAAAATAATATTTTTGAGAATTTTCTAGTGTTAATGTAGTCTCTGATTTCTGGGCTCCTCGAAAATACCCACTCTGATATTTGGGCTTAAACCCTTAACGTAAGAAAGCAACCCTTCTCTACCATCTATATATGACTTTGTCAAAAAATAATATTTTTGAGAATTTTCTAGTGTTAATGTAGTCTTTGGTTTTTGGGTTCCTCGAAAATACCCACTCTGATATTTGGGCTTAAACCCTTAACGTAAGAAAGCAACCCTTCTCTACCATCTATATATGACTTTTTCAAAAAATAATATTTTTGAGAATTTTCTAGTGTTAATGTAGTCTCTGATTTTTGGGCTCCTCGAAAATATCCACTCCGATTTTTGGGCTTCAAGTTTTAACTTATAAAATCAACCCTTCTCTATCACGTATACATGACTTTGTCAACAAATAATATTTTTGAGAATTTTTTAGTGTTAATGTAGACTTTGGTTTTTGGGCTCCTCGAAAATACCCACTCTGATTTTTGGGCTTCAACTCTTAACTTATAAAATCAACCCTTCTCTACCACGTATATATGACTTTGTCAAAAAATAATATTTTTGAGAATTTTCTAGTGTTAATGTAGTCTTTGGTTTTTGGGCTCCTCGAAAATACCCACTGTGATTTTTGGGCTGAAACCCTTAACGTAAAAAGGCAACCCTTCTCTACCATCTATATATGACTTTGTCAAAAAATAAAATTTTTGAGAACTTTCAAGTGTTAATGTAGTCTCTGGTTTTTGTGCTCCTCGAAAATATCCACTCCGATTTTTGGGCTTCAACTTTTAACTTATAAAATCAACCCTTCTCTACCACGTATATATGACTTTGTCAAAAAATAATATATTTGAGAATTTTTTAGTGTTAATGTAGTCTTTCGTTTTTGGGCTCCTCGAAAATACCCACTCTGATTTTTGGGCTTCAACTCTTAACTTATAAAATCAACCCTTCTCTACCACGTATATATGACTTTGTCAAAAA
>NW_022874860.1:0-1831 GCF_010883055.1 Belonocnema kinseyi
TGGTTTCGTTGAATTTAAGCGTTAAAAGCTTTTTCTCAATGGCAAGTTGAGTCGCTAAGCTTTTTCTGTTGTAAATTGCATCCAACTTTTCCATGACATTTTCGCTGTATCTGCTTCAGTCGAGAAACTAAGCATTGAATCAGATAAATATTCAATAATGATTCCTTTGGCGATTCTTTCAGATTTGGCCCATTCACCCAACTTATCTGATTCAGTGGGAGCTGTTTCGTCTAAGACTTTTAGTGCGTCTTCTTCTGCTATCAATGAACGAATTCTGTATTTCCAGATACTATACTTTTCGCCATCAAAAGGCTTGATATTCCTTTTTGACTTTTTGGCGTCTTCGCTCATTTTTGCACTAAATTTTTTTAACACTTTCACCTCAACACGTGCACTTTTTTTAATATCAATTTTCACAAAAAAAAAATGTTTTTCTTAATGTCATCTTACACAAACACGTACACCTTAACTATGTGCCTGGGCCCAGAACCTGTTGAAAAAAAATTGAAGCAGGTGTAGTAAAAGAGAACACTTTGAAATATATTAAAAGTCCAATCATTTATTTCGTGCTCTCTCCTGTGAAGCCAGACTCGTACTAACTCAAACGGTCTAAAACCCCATGCTCGCTAGGCCCTCTTCCCTATGACTGTTATCGCTATTTTGTTTATAGGATCGTGCTGTGTGTATGTATGTGTGTGTCCGAGAAAAAACTACTTCGTAAAAGCATGACCTAATTGAGTCGGATTTCGTACGTAACTTTAGGAGACCTCACACATTATCTTTTTCTTTTTTTTCTCAGTAGAGAAGAAGGAACATTTACATTTGGTATATTTATTTTTGCATACATATCAATAATTATACATTGTATCAGTTGTGTGAAATATATAGATATTATTCAATAAAACGTTTATATTTATTTTTATATTATTAAATCAAACGGTGATATAGTTTTTTCTAATTGTATTTCATTTTTGGAAGGATAATGTCTTTCAAGCCCGGCGCGACGGGAGGTATAATGACCGTGAAGAGCTAGAAGCCAGTCGAACGACAAGATTTATTAGGGCCAGTTTGACCTAGTCTTTTGACTGCCACTGACAGCCAATGCAGCCAATGGCTGCCTTTTGGTGAGCCCTGGTCTAGAGACATTATTTCAGATAGAATGTACAGATGCGTTCTGTAACGCTCATTGTGCAGTGCACGTTATTCATACCTTAACATTGTGAAATTTTGTTATTTCACTGTTCCATGTTTATAGACGCATCAACTGCTTTGGTTCTCAACAACTGTACTATATGACCGATTATTAGCTGTAGGGCGAAGGGTTAGAGTCACGGTAAATTACGTCTCGTCGTCGTTCACGCTGGAGGTTTGAACCTTTTTACTCGAATTTTCAATACATTTAATTTCCAATTTCAATTTTATTTTTAATTGAGAAAGTGAATCAAATTTACCTGCAAATTGAAGCTGTCATAAAAGTTTTAAGAAGGAGGAAAAATTTTGAATGAAAATTCATTTAAAAAAAGAGAGAGAAACTATTGTCACCAAAACCTTTTTCTTCGTTCTTATCGTTCTCCTTTATCTTGTACAAACTTTAAGTGAAGATTAGAAAATAATTTACCTAAGTTGTTCATTTACTAAGTTGTTCAACTTTTTAATAGAAGCTTTCATACAAAAATGTTTAAATATAGGCGATTTAAGAGTTTAAACAATTCCATTAGAGAGGCTAGTCGTATCAGTGAAATTTCACTCACAATCTGTGAAATTTCACTGATTCATATTTAGAGAGTAGACCATTGAGTGATAAATCTATTCAAATTTATGAATTCTTAAT
>NW_022874861.1:0-2033 GCF_010883055.1 Belonocnema kinseyi
ATAGTAAACCCGAGCTAACCTCAGAATACATGTTTAAGAGTGTCAAATCTCTCGAAAATACAGTTGGTGGGTAGTGGTGTTTCCTATAATTGTAGGGGGGTGGCTGTGGCTGGGGGCTGGAGGGTAGTCCGTTTAGCGTGCAATCGACTCGGGATACTTATAAGATGCTACCATGATTTTTGCAGATTTTTTGTTCCAAAAATAAATTAGGCCAAAAACCGGCCTTACCGACCCTCCCCCTTTCTTTGAATCGAGAAACCTGTTACTTGAAACAAAGCCAATAAATATTTGTATGTGATTGAAAAAAAATTCATTGAATCTTTTAAAATCAATTCAAATCAAAAGAAATCTTTTCAAAAGTTCTTTAATCAAGTGGGAATACTTTGAAATTCCTTTGAAATATTGGAATCGTAAGGAATCCTTCTAGGTATTAGAAATTCCTAAAAAATACTCTCAAATCCCGTGGAAGCATGGAAATTTATTATATATAATACTCTTTTTCATCTATTAAGAACTTTCGGAACCTTCAAAATCTTGAAATAGGCTGTACATAATACTAATTTAACATAATAACGTCAAACAAATGGAAGCAAAAAATCTATCTCTACAGCTCTTTGTATTTCCGAAGCGTTAAAGTTTTAAACATAAAAGATTAAATAGATGGTGAAATTAGTTTGAAATAAGTGTTTAACAAAATTATTCTACTTTAAACTAATTCTTATCAAATGTAAATATCTCAGAAGGACAGAGTTGACGCCTTTACTACAAAAGATAACGACTACAGTATATATTGTATAAGCCAATGAGACAGTAGAATATTCATTAGCCAGATTCTTACATTGCATTGTTACATTAAAAAAATGAAGATTTTCTGTACCCTGCTCTTATGCGTTGCTGTTATCTTGAATTCTATTGGTGAATATAATGAACTAATGTACCTATTATTTAGTTAAATATTCTTTAAAGCTTTAGACAAATCAGAATAATTTTTCACGTGCCAACTGATGTAAAAACTTATATATAATACCAAATTCTGTTGTATTTTTACATTTTCATTAGAGAAGGTATTAGATTTGTACAAAAATGGATCCCGCCCCGCCCCTGTTTTTATCAAATGTACACGTTTTGAGACCCTCTTGATCCGAAAAGCAGATTTTTACGAAAATGTGTCTATAGGTCTGTCTGTATGTTAGCCCGATAACATTTGAGAAAGTTGATCTATTAGATTGGCCTATGGTATAATCTTTTAGCATTGGCAAATGTAGGTAAAGTTTGTTATCCAGCTATTTCAGATGACAACTAAAAAAGTGAGTTCACTTTGAAAATCCCTCCTTTCAAGTTGGAAAAATTCTCTGCACGGTTATTTATAGTACTTGGAAAGGCGAAAATTTTCTCTAAATGATTTTCTTTTATATAAACAATTATCAGAGTTTTAGCACTCAACAAATTGAAGAAAAGTCAAAACGAAAATTTGACACTAAATAATGCACGGTATAAAAAAAGTTAGAAAAGAAAAACGTTAATTTTTAAAAGCCCTACAGGGTTATCACAACAGCTATTGAATTTTTTCGAAAAATTGAAAATTCAAATTTTTACAGCACAAAAAATAATGGAAAATTGAAAATTCCATTTTGATGTCACACTATGCAAGACATAACAAAAGATAAATGAATAAAACTTGTGCATTCAAAAAAGAACTACAAATTTGTTATGAATCACTTTTTGATAGAATGTGTAGTTTTTATTACAAACGTGAAACATGACATTGACAATGAAAAAATTAGGTCTTTCGAAAAACGATGCAAGATAGGAAAACACGTCAAAAACGTGCAGTTAAAAAAGATCTACAAATTAAAAAAAAACTTTTGTTATAAGAATACATTAAAAATGAAAAAATTACCAGCTACAATAAAATTGTAACTAATAAAATGTGTCACCTAAATTATATCTACAAATACAAATATCTACAAATCGTGAAAAACAGCATTAAAAATAAACAAATTAAATATAAGAAAAAAACGATACAAGTTGCA
>NW_022874862.1:0-1143 GCF_010883055.1 Belonocnema kinseyi
TCCAATTTCCTTAGTATATCGTTCGACAATCCCCAGAGCTAGATGCAGTTGCTCTCTATTTTTAGCATAGATCTTAAGATCGTCCATGTAAAATACATGAGTCACCTTGTACTTTCGATCTGCATGTTTGCCGCACAAGTACCCGTCGGAATGGCGAAGTGCTAGAGATAGTGGCAATAATTTAAGGCAAAAGAGGAGTGGGCTCATGGTGTCGCCCTGAAAGACACCTCTCTGAAACGTGACCTTGTTAGTTGTCACACGATTTTTGCCAGATGAGATAGTAAATATGGTTTTCCAGAGCGGCATCAATCTCTCTATGCACCCAACTATTTGTGGATGAACCTTTAAGATTTTAAAAAAAAAGATGATAAGTCTATGGGATGTAGAATCGAAAGCTTTCCGATAATCAATCCAGGCCATCGATAGGTCACGCTGGTAGAATGCTGCATCTTTGCAGACACATCTATCGATGAGCAGGTTCTCCCGACATCCGGCTACGCCTTTCTTTGAGCCTCGTTGTTCATACATTTCTTGCCACACAGGTTCAATTGCCCGAACAATCCTATCATTTAGTATAGCTGTGAATATCGTATAAAGCGAGTTCAGACAAGTTATGGGCCTGTAGTTCTTCGGGTCAGCTAAGTTGCCTATTTTCGGCAGGAGTATTGTGCGCCCTTCCACCAACCACTCTGGAATCGGCTCTTCCGACCTCAAATATGAGGTGAAAATACGGGCCAAATGCTGATGGTTTGAAGAAAACTTCTTCCACCAGAAGGGTTTGATACAATCTGGTCCCGGTGCGGAATAGTTCTTCATCCCTCTTAATACTCTTTTCACCTCCTCGGTAGTGATGGGTGGGCATTCTTTATCAGGTGTTATGAGGGCAACACATAACTCCTTGAAGCAATTTATATTTTCTCAGTCTTCGTCTAGTCTATGCTGAACTTCGTAGACTTATCTCCAAAATACTTCGACCTCCTCTGGTTTGGGTGGGTGTTCGACAGTAACTGGAGTGTCTTGGAAGAGTCGAGATGGCTCAGGGAGAAACTGTTGATTTTCTCTGACCCATCTCTCCCTCCGCTCCAGACTTCTCTTAGCGTCAGATAGTATCCGTATTCTCTCAACAATATGCTGCCTGATGGT
>NW_022874863.1:0-2296 GCF_010883055.1 Belonocnema kinseyi
AAATCAATTAAAAATTCCTTGCAATCTATTAAAATATCATAAAATATATTGAATCTTTCAAAATCTCATATTAAATCACCGTAATCAATTGAAAATTCCTTGAAACATTTTAAAATACTCTCAAATATTGCAATACCTTCAAAATATTTTGAGATACCTTGACCTTTTTTTAAAGGTTTTTAAACTACATTTTTAAAATTCTTTGAAATTCCTTAAAATTAGAAAAATAGGATGAAAATTCCTTGACATCTTTTAAAACATCCTTAAATATTTAAAATGCTTGAAAATCTGTAGAAATCTCTTTAAATTTTTTAAAGCTCTTCAAAATTCCTTGAAATTTAAAAAATACCCTGAAACATTTTAAATCCTTTAAAATCTCATATTAATTTGCTGTAATCAATTAAAAATTCTTTGGAACCTTTTTAAATACTCTCAAGTATTTCGAAACCTTAAAAATGTTTTCAAATACCTAAACACCTTTTAAAGATTTATAAAGTACTTTGGAATTTTTTTAAATAACTCTGTTAAAATTCTTTGAAATTCCTTGAAATTATAAAAATTTGAAAATTCCCTGAAATATTTCAAATCCTTCAAAATATCACATTAAATTACTTTAATTAATGACAATTCCTTGGAATCTTTAAAATTCTCACAAATTTTTCAAATCCTTCAAAACATTTTGAAATGCCTAGGACTTTTTTAGGATTTCTTAATTACTTTCGAATTTAAAAAAAAAGCCTTCTAAAATTTTTTTAATTCTTTGAAATTTCTGTAAATTATAAAAATAAACTGAAAATTCGTTGACATCTTTTAAAACATCCTGAAATATTTAAAATCTTTGAAAATCTTTTGCAATCTCTTGAAATTTTGTAAAGCTTCAGATTGAAATTTAAAAAAGAGAAAAGTTTCAAAACTTTAAATATTGAAATGTTTCTAGATTAGAGTTTTGAAAATAAAACATATAAAAATTCCTAACTTTCGAAATTTTATTTTCAAACATTTTCAACTCGATGGGATTCAAGTCTTCAAATTTAGAATTGCAAACTTGGAAGTTTATTTATAAAAAATTAATAATTATAAATAAATTGAATGCGTTCAAAATTTAAATGTATGTTTTTCAATTGGACAATCTCTGAATGAAATTATTTCAGAGTGAAATTTAGAAAACAGAAAAATTTTAAAACATTAAAAATTTAACTGTTTGTAGATTAGTTAAACTATTAAATTAAAATTTTAATAGAAATTACGCGAGTTAAAGTTTAACTATTTCTAAAACGATTTTTGTATACAATTATAAAATTATATGTATATTTTTTTAGGGCATTTTTAAATTTTCAAGGAATTTTCAAGAGATTTCAAAAGCTTTTAAAGGATTTGATATATTTTAGGATATTTTAATAGATTTAAATGAATTTTTAAGTGATTTTAATAATTTAGTATGAGATTTGACAGGATTTGAAATATTTTATGGAATTTTTAAAATTTTAAGATATTTTCAAGAGCTTAAAAAATTTTTAAGAGATTTCAAAAGATTTGTAAGGATTTTAAATATTTGAGGAAGTTTTAAAAGATGCTAAGGAATTTTTAATTGATTACAGTAATTTAAAATGAGATTTTCAAGGATTTGATATATTTTAGGATATTTTAATAGATTTCAAGGAATTTTTAAATGATTTTAATAATTTAGTATGAGATTTTAAAGGATTTGAAATATTTCATGGTTTTTTTTTTAATTTCAAGATATTGTCAAGTGCTTTAAAAAAATGTTAAGAGATTTCAGAAGATTTGTAAGGATTTTAAATATTTGAGGAAGTTTTAAAAGATTCCAAGGAATTTTCAATTGATTACAGCAATTTAATATGAGATTTTAAAGAATATGAAATTTTTCAGGGTATTTTTAAAATTTCAAGGAATTTGCAAGAGCTTTAAAAATTTTCAAGAGATTTCTGCAGATTTTTAAGCATTTTAAATATTTGAGGATGTTTTAAAAGATGTCAAGGAATTTTCATCCTATTTTTCTAATTTTAAGGAATTTCAAAGAATTTTAAAGAAGTAGTTTAAAAATCTTTTTAAAAAAAAGGTCAAGGTATCTCAAAATATTTTGAAGGTATTGCAATATTTGAAAGTATTTTAAAATGTTCCAAGGGATTTTTCAATGATTATGGTGATTTAATATAAGATTTTGAAAGATTTGATATATTTTATGATATTTTAATAGATTGCAAGGAATTTTTAATTGATTTCAATAATGTAGTATGATATTGTAAAAGATTTGAAATATTTTAGGGTATTTTTA
>NW_022874864.1:0-1047 GCF_010883055.1 Belonocnema kinseyi
TCTTTATGGTCTCAATGGTGCCAATTATGTTAGAGTCGGAGGGTAAGCAGATTTGGAAAAATCCTCATCCTGGCTCTACCAAATTGTGCATACCAGTAGAATATCAGTACTCGAAGGAAACCCCAGATTTGACGAGATCTGTAATAGGGCGGATAAAAGAAGAAATAAGTCGACTATTGCCCACCAAGGTTGTATTTGGAAAATTTAGGTGTCAGGTAAGTCATGCGATGTTCTTAATCATGTTGGACGGGAAAACAGCTCAGAATCTTATCAGCATACTGAGTGCAGCAACTTGTCACTTGTGTAAAGCGAACCCTTCAGAGATGAATGACATAAGTAAAGTGATGCAGAAGAAGGTCCTTGAGGAGAACTATCAGTTAGGTCTTTCGCCTCTTCATGCCAAGATACGGTGCATGACTCTAGTTTTGCATATAGCTTATCGTTTAGGAATCTGCAAGTGGCAAGCAAAAGCAAAAGATGAAAAAGCCTTGATGCAGACTGCTAAATCGAGAATCCAGCAAGAATTCCGAAAAGAGATGGGTCTCATAATAGATGTTCCTAAGCAAGGATCAGGAAATTCAAATGACGGGAATACTGCGCGGAGATTTTTCAGTGATCCTGAGTTAACAGCCCAAATCACTGGGGTTGATTTGCGTTTGATCGAACGATTTAGCATAATCTTGCAGGTTCTTTCCTGTGGACGTAAAATAGATGCAGCAAAATTTGAATCTTATGCTTTTCAAACTGCCCAGTTGTATGTGGAGCTTTACAACTGGTATTACATGCCTTCATCCGTGCACAAGATTCTCTTGCATGGATCCAAAATCATTGAATCGTTCTTGATTCCTATCGGCCTATTATCGGAAGAGGCTCAAGAGGCAAGAAATAAAGATTTCAAGCGAACTCGTGAGAACCATACGCGGAAACTCAGTCGGCATGCAACATACACTGATCTGATCCACAAGCTATTGATCTCATCTGATGCGTATTTAGCACATTTGAGAGAAAAGTGGAAATATACGGTCAGTGCCCTTGATCCAAAAGCTA
>NW_022874865.1:0-1097 GCF_010883055.1 Belonocnema kinseyi
AGGTAGGGAATGAGATAGGGTCCGAGCACTTCCCGGTCATAGTTACACTAAGAAGAGGCGTCAGTAAGCGCGGCAGAGGGAGAAAGAAAAAAGGGTGCGAACAAAACACGAAAATGGGAATCTGGGGGGTAGATAAATTAAACGAGTTTAAACAAAAGTTGGAAAGGAGAAGGTTAGGTATGAAAAAGAGGAGGGAATAGACTCCTTAGTTGAAAGGTTGGAGGGGTCCATTGAAAAGGTAAAGGATGAGCTGGGTACTAATGAAGAAAGTGTAGGGGGAAAGAGAGGCTGGTGGGACGAGGAATGCTGGGATAGTAAAGAGAGAATAAAAGAGTGTGTGAGCAAATGGAGAAGAGGGGAAATGGAGAAGGAGGAGTATAACAGGAGGAAAAAAGAACATGAGAAAAGGCTGGAAATAAAAAGACAGAGGGGAAAGGAAGAATATAAAGCAGAGGTAGAAAAAGCCATCAAAGAAGGTAGGGTGTGGGATGTGATAAATAGGGATAGAGGGGAAAGGAAGGGCGTTAACAAAGAAATAGAAATGGAGGAATGGACGGATTATTTTAAGGGTCTATTAGGGGGAGAGCAAAATAAGATCAAAGGGGAAAAGTGTAGGATAGTCCAAGGAGAAATGGAGGAAGGGAACGAGATAACAAGAAAAGAAGTGGATGAAGCAATAAATAGGTTAGAAAGAAACAAGACGACGGGAGAAGATGGGATGGAGAGCGAAGCGATGAAGTTTGGAGGAGAAGGGATCAGGGATGGGATGTGGAAGATCTGCAACAAGGTATGGAAAGGGGAAGGTTGGCCGGAAGAGTGGATGACGGGACTGGTGGTACCGCTTGTCAAGAAAGGGGAAGGAAAGAAGGTAGAGGAATACAGAGGGGTCACTCTCATGTCAGTCGGCTATAAAATATATGCAGAAATCTTAAGAAATAGGTTGGAGAGTGAGGTAGAACAAAAAGAAAGTATCCCACATAATCAGACGGGCTTTGGAAAAGGAATGGGAACTATAGACAACATCTACGTACTTAACTATTTAGTTAACAGAAATTTGGGGAGAAAGCAAGGGAGACTAGTCGCTTTGTTCGTAGATT
>NW_022874866.1:0-2910 GCF_010883055.1 Belonocnema kinseyi
GAGAGATTTGAGTCCTTTCTCGTAATTTCACGGGAGTCCCAACATGAGTAAATTAAAACTAATCTCTTCATAGACTTTACAAGCTGATAATAATTATTTACATGCATTACTGCACATATTGTAAAAATAAGAAACAGCGTTTCAAAACAAAAATGAAAAATTTTATAGTATTTAAAACATAAGAATATACCTTTTTCAAAAAGACCTTTCATAGGAAAAAGTTTCATTTGCATGCAGATTTAAATCATGCAGGATTCCCGTTTGTACACCCATAAAAACATTCGGTAGCCAGGATATAGCGTTCCTATTTCAAGAATTCCTATTGTGAATATTTAACTGTGGAATTTACTAAGTGTATTGGAATATAATAGTGAGTTAATAAATAATTGTAGTTTTACCAAATATAGAATCCCTATGAAAGGCTTTGAAGCTTACAAAACAAAATTGAAAAAAGCGTTCTTCCTTTGTTCCGCCTCAAAAAATATATGAGACTTTAATCGATTAAGGACTGGATTTCAAAGAATTAAAAAAAAGGAAACTTTATCGTAGGTTAGTAAGGACAAACAGAAATTGAAAGCTTAGAAATACCTGAAGATAGGGTACGTAAAGAACGTTGACAAAACAATGGACGAGTGTTTTTTCTGTAGCTAATATTTTAATATTTTTTAAATCTGCGGCCAGTTGCACCTATATAAGCTTTATTTAAACATTTACAATTAATTAAATAAATAACACCAGATAAATTTTCAATGGAATCTCTGTCTTTCGTCTCAAAAGAATAATTACCTGAAGAATTTGTGTTTGTAAAATGAACGTTGATATTACATTTTTTAAGGGAATTCCTTAACCGTTCAGATAGACCCTGAATGTGAGATAAGATTAAAATTAAATCTATCACTTCATTTATTTTTTTATTACTGTTATTGTAAATCTCATTAATGCGTTCTGTTATAATGTCGTTTACTATCTCAAGTGAATAGTCATTATGTACTAAAGTTGTTTTCAATTGATTTAAATTTTCTTTTCGAAATTGGAGATCACTTAATTTAACACATCTATCTACTAAACCTTTAATTAAACTAATTTTGTGACAAAATAAATTATGTGAATTATGGTTTAAATATCTACCAGACCAAGAAGCTTTTTTGTATCATTTGGTTGATAAATCATCATTTGTTATTTTTATAATCTGCAGATCGAGATAATTTATAACATTTTTAATCTCGCATTTATGGGTGAAATGAATACAATCTTCAGTACTATTAAATGCATTTAAGAAAACTTCAATCTCATTAGTAGGAACAATAGATAAAGTGTCACTGAAATAACGTTTGTACAAAATAGGTATAAAATCTATTAATTGTAAACCTCTTTTTTCCATATCTTGTAAGACTGAATCTAAAACAACTGAAGACAAGGGTGAACACATAGGACAACCCGCAATTTGTCTATAAAATTTGGTGTCGTTAGATGTTGTCAAACATGAACACAATATCTAAGGAAATTATTGAATGAGTTTTTGGTATATTAATATTTTTTAAACGATCTTTAAGTTTCCAACTATTTAAAACAAAACGAACTAGTGTTAATAGAAACTGGCTTTAGAACATTTGAAATATACTTCGATAAATTGTAAGTTGGAGAACCAACAGTAGAAACAATTAATCTCCAAGTTAAATTAGTCTCGTGAATTTTAGGGAGAGCATAAGCTTTTGCGACGACACTGTTGTCAGTTTTTAAACGGTATGCGCATTGATCATTAATTAATCTTTTCTTCTCCCATCGAATTGCTATGTTATTACATTTATTTTCGATAGTTGAAACTATACTAGTTTTAATATTCTTGTATAAAATATCATTTTTAAGAATCTTTTCCATTATTTTATTATAATCATCTCTATTTGCTGCAAACGTTAAATTACTATCATCAGCCTTCACAAAAATTAAACCTTTGTGATTCTTTTGAGGATTTTCAACCAACTGAATGGTTTTTTCTGAATTTTTAAATTTATTACTGCTATTGAGATTTGAGACTATTTGAGTGACAGTTTTTCGAATATTGAATTTTAAATCTTCTTTTTCAATATTTGAATAGAATTTTCTATATTTGCAACCAAACTATTGATAGGAATTTTGTTGACATTTTCGGCACTCCAAATTTTTTATCTAAAGCCAAAACATCCGCATTAAAAATTAAATTATTTGGATTATAAAATAACCGGCACACAATAACTATATTATAATTTTCAGTGGTTTTTTATGATCGACAATATGAGTTAAACTAATTTAATATCCTTAGCAATTCCTAATAGCAGAATATCTTTGTGGTATTCTTTCTGGACATATTAGTAGGATATAGGATATCCTGAAAAATGTTTACAGACGATATCCAAACATCGTGTGTAGGATATGTAAAATTATTGAAATGTAATCCAATATTTTTAAAATGCATGTTATTTGAAATATGGAGAATGCCTGAAAACATAAAGAATCACAAAATTCGTTTTAAAAAATCCGCTTCATACAACCCTCGGATATTTGGGTCCCTTGAAACATTATTTCAGTATAATTGGAAAAATAACATTGGTAATATGTACGGTGGTAATGGTGCTCATGATATATGCACCTGAGAAGCATAGCCTCGGGATTGACTCATGCATGAAATGAGGAATCTTGCGGGGCATTAGGTTCGTCAGTTTCTTCAATTTTTCAAATGAGGATCGAGATATGGGTGTAGGACCATCGAAGTCTTCCGAAACTATCAGCTCGGTTGTCATCGTACAGCAGAGAACCGAAGTCGAGTCGTGCATTTTCGGCTTGCACGCGAACTCACAGTGGTGGTCATGCACCTTCTGTTTTGCGGCTCCCAAGCGGTGGGTGTGGTGGGGGTGGACTTCATCCACTATCTGG
>NW_022874866.1:2952-3260 GCF_010883055.1 Belonocnema kinseyi
TGCACTTTCTTAAAATTGTACTTCGATATGCAGTTACTAGGAAATACGGAAACGTACTTAAAGATAAGTAATTCATAGCAATTAATTATAATTTTACGATAATAAAAAGAAAAAAGAATTTTTAAACCTACAAACTAAAAATTAACGCTGAGATTTTGAACCGGCGTACAAATAACCGCAGTACAAATTAACTTTGTTGCTGCGGATGAAAGACTAAGAGAGTTAGTCAAAGATACAAGAGTCATGAGGGGTCCTGAATGCAATACTGACCATTACCTTCTGATCTCAAAAATTAACTTAGGTCGGGG
>NW_022874867.1:0-3170 GCF_010883055.1 Belonocnema kinseyi
GTGTAGTTTCGAATATAACTTAATTTCGAGAGAAGCCGGCCAAATAGAAAAGTATATCAATCAACAGTAAATAATCAAAAGAGCTAATATGGCATTATTTTTGGAGTGTTTTGGTAGAAAAAACACTTTTTTACCGAAATCTACACAAAGATAAATTGATTAATAATCACTTTTATTTTATTGATATTAAAAGTGTAGTTTCGAATATAATTTAATTTCGAGAGAAGCCGGCCAGATAGAAAAGTATATCAATCAACAGTAAATAATCAAAAGAGCTAATATGGCATTATTTTTCGAGTGTTTTGGTAAAAAAAAAACACTTTTTTACCGAAATCTACGGAAAGATAAATTGATTAATAATCACTTTTATTTTATTGATATTAAAACTTTGGTTTTGAATATAATTTAATTTCCAGAGAAGCCTGCCAAATAGAAAAGTATATCAATCAACAGTAAATAATCAAAAGTGCAAATATTGCATTCTTTTTCGAGTGTTTTGGTAGAAAAAAACACTTTTTTACCGAAATCTACGGAAGGATAAATTGATTAATAATCACCTTTATTTTATTGATATTAAAAGTATAGTTTCGAATATAATTTAATTTCGAGAGAAGCCGGCCAAATAGAAAAGTTAATCAATCAACAGTAAATAATCAAAAGAGCTAATATTGCATTATTTT
The DNA here is from genome assembly GCF_010883055.1 of Belonocnema kinseyi. Classification (NCBI taxonomy): domain Eukaryota; kingdom Metazoa; phylum Arthropoda; class Insecta; order Hymenoptera; family Cynipidae; genus Belonocnema; species Belonocnema kinseyi. Next base: position 681 of record NW_022874867.1, read on the forward strand.
TCGAGTGTTTTGGTAGAAAAAAAAACACTTTTTTACCGAAATCTACGGAAAGATAAATTGATTAATAATCACTTTTACTTTATTGATATTAAAACTGTAGTTTCGAATATAATTTAATTTCGAGAGAAGCCCGCCAAATAGAAAAGTATATAAATCAACATTAAATAAACAAAATTGCAAATATTGCATTATTTTTCGGTTGTTTTGGTAGAAAAAAAAACACTTTTTCACCGAAATCTACGGAAAGATAAATTGATTAATAATCACTTTTATTTTATTGATATTAAAAGTGTAGTTTCGAATATAACTTAATTTCGAGAGAAGCCGGCCAAATAGAAAAGTATATCAATCAACAGTAAATAATCAAAAGAGCTAATATGGCATTATTTTTCGAGTGTTTTGGTAGAAAAAAACACTTTTTTACCGAAATCTACGGAAAGATAAATTGATTAATAATCACTTTTATTTTATTGATATTAAAACTGTAGTTTTGAATATAATTTAATTTACAGAGAAGCCTGCCAAATAGAAAAGTACATCAATCAACAGTAGATAATCAAATGTGCAAATATTGCATTCTTTTTCGAGTGTTTTGATAGAAAAAAAAAACACTTTTTTACCGAAATCTACGGAAAGATAAATTGATTAATAATCACTTTTATTTTATTGATATTAAAAGTGTAGTTTCGAATATAATTTAATTTCGAGAGAAGCCGGCCAAATAGAAAAGTATATCAATCAACATTAAATAAACAAAAGTGCAAATTTTTCATTATTTTACTAGTGTTTGTGTAGAAAAAAAAACACTTTTTTTACCAAAATCTACGGAAAGATAAATTGATTAATAATCACTTTTACTTTATTGATATTAAAACTGTAGTTTTGAATATATATTAATTTCGAGAAAAGCCCGCCAAATAGAAAAGTATATCCATGAACAGTAAATAATCAAAAGTGCAAATATTGCATTATTTTTCGAGCGCTTTGGTAGAAAAAAAACACTTTTTTACCGAAATATAGGGAAAGATAAATTGATTAATAATCACTTTTATTTTATTGATATTAAAACGGTAGTTTTGTATATGTATTAATTTCGAGAGAAGCCCGCCAAATAGAAAAGTATATCAATCAAAATTAAATAAACAAAAGTGCAAATTTTGCTTTATTTTTCGAGTGTTTTGGTAGAAGAAAACACTTTTTTACCGAAATCTACGGAAAGATAAATAGATTAATAATCACTTTTATTTCATTGATATTAAAACTGTAGTTTCGAATATAATTTAACTTCGAGAGAAGCCCGCCAAACAGAAAAGTATATCAATCAACAGTAAATAAACAAAAGGGCAAATTTTTCATTATTTTACTAGTGTTTGGGTAGAAAAAAACACTTTTTTACCGAAATCTACGGAAAGATAAATTGATTAATAATTACTTTTATTTATTGATATTAAAACTGTAGTTTTGAATATAATTTAATTTCGAGAGAAGCCGGCCAAATAGAAAAGTATATCAATCAACATTAAATAAACAAAAGTGCAAATATTGCATTATTTTTCGAGTGTTTTGGTAGAAAAAAACACTGTTTTACCGAAATCTACAGAAAGATAAATTGATTAATAATCACTTTTATTTTATTGATACTAAAAGTGTAGTTTCGAATATAATTTAATTTCGAGAGAAGCCCGCCAAATAGAAAAGTATATCAATAAAAAGTAAATAATTAAAAGTGTAAATATTGCATTAGTTTTCGAGTGTTTTGGTAGAAAAAAAAAAACACTTTTTTACCGAAATCTACGGAAAGATAAATTGATTGATAATCACTTTTACTTTATTGATATTAAAACTGTAGTTTCGAATATATATAAATTTCGAGAGAAGCCCGCCAAATAGAAAAGTATATCAATCAAAATTAAATAAGGAAAAGTGCAAATATTGCATTATTTTTCGAGTGTTTTGGTAGAAAAAAACACTTTTTTACCGAAATCTACGGAAAGATAAATTGATTGATAATCACTTTTACTTTATTGATATTAAAACTGTAGTTTCGAATATAATTTAATTTCGAGAGAAGCCCGCCAAATTGAAAAGTCTATCAATCAACATTAAATAAACAAAAGTGCAAATATTGCATTATTTTTCCAGTGTTTTGGTTGAAAAAAACACTTTTTTACCGAAATCTACGGAAAGATAAATTGATTAATAATCACTTTTATTTTATTGATATTAAAAGTGTAGTTTCGAATATATATCAATTTCGAGAGAAGCCCGCCAAATAGAAAAGTATACCAATCAACATTAAATAAACAAAAGTGCAAATATTGCATTATTTTTCGATTGTTTTGGTAGAAAAAAAAACACTTTTTTACCGAAATCTACGGAAAGATAAATTGATTACTAATCACTTTTATTTTCTTGATATTAAAAGTGTGTTTTCGAATATAATTTAATTTCGAGAGGAGCCCGCCAAATAAAAAAGTATATCAATCAAAA
>NW_022874868.1:0-1749 GCF_010883055.1 Belonocnema kinseyi
TCGAGGTGGTGCCCTCCATAGTGGTGGCACTCCCATGTATCGTTTTGAGGACTTACGTTTAAATCAGCGCCATCTAGCTTTGGCCCCCTTCACTAAAAGTAAAGAACCTACAGATATCTGACAGAAAGTGTTTCCAAGCTCTGCTTCCTCAAAATTCTCGTAAATATTAAATTTTGCTTAATTTCTTGTAAATTAACTTTACAAATGATGAAAAATGTATGCATAAAAAGGTTTTTTATACGTAAAATATTCATTTATATGATAGAAGTACAATTTTTTGTGATTGAAAGAAGCGATATCAATTATTACAGGGAAGCGGTAATAGTTTATAATTGTAAAAATTCGAATTTCATACTATATTTCATTATATTTTTTGACAACAAGAATAATACTGCAAATGCTGTGCATATAATAGATTATTATGAGGAGAACTACTCTTTAATTTTTATACAAATTAAAATAAACCACATAAAGTGGATTTTACTTGATTTAGAATGTTTAAAAAATATATATTTTTTCAAAATAAAATAACAATATGATAATTAAATAATTTCCTTATTGAAAATAAGCAGTGCATAAAATTTGAAGTTTACTAATAATTGCCCATACGTAAACTACCTAGAAATATTTAATCACAAAGGATTGCAATGTAAAATGTTTTGATTTTTTAGGTTACAGCTTTAAAAATGAAGAGACTCGATGCAGTGAAAATTGAAAGACTTTTAAATTATGTATTGACAGTTGCATGAATATATATATTTTTAAAGCATACATATATAGAGATGATATAAATTGAAAATAGGAAATTGCTTCTTAATCTTTCAAAATGACTTATATTTATATTCGTATTTATATCACCTGTAAGTTGTTTGTTACTGCTTCGAAATTTGAAAACAAAAACCTAACCTCTAATGAAGCAAATAATACTTTCTTTTTTTATTCCCTACTTACCAATCAACACATTCTCTTAAATCCACATGTAATAGTAAACACAGTACATATAACAATATACACAATACAACTTACAGACAGTGTTATATAATAACAAATTCAATAATGAGAAATTCAATTTGACACTTCGACTAATGTTTATTTCCGAGATGTCAAAATAATTGAAAATATGGTGGTTGCACGTGCGCAGTGAATTTTACTATCTCTCAGCGCCATCTAGCGTTGCCATCCTAACTTGGCGAGAGGGGTTAAATCCACGGGAGGGGGAAGAATTCCATGAGTGGGGAGAGCCGACATCTTACGATGTGCCATTTGATTATGCGCACGAGCATTTTTCCCGACAAACTGTGCATGAAAATATAAACATGTGGGCGCTTCCATGTTTGTCGCAGGACATCAAAAGGTGGCGGACCCCCCCCCCCCCCCCCCCCCTACTCATTGCATCACCCCCTAAATGGCACAGTGATCCAAGATCTGAAACGAGACGTGGTCCAATACTATGACACGTCTATGTCCGTGTGAATATGGTAGGAGACGATATAAATGCCTGGGTTGCCCGCGCAACCCATTTTTCCTCGTCTGAATTTGAAAACTCGAAGGTGCACGATTGCCTGTTGGAACACTTCGGCGGTTCTATTTATATCTCTATTTACTTCGAAATAAAATGTAGAGATTGGGATTTTAATATTTCCAGATTTCGATGCTGGGCTGGCGTTTCTCACGATTTGAATACTTCGCGCGCCTCTTTAATGCGTGTATTTTGAGGTTATGTTACTTCAAGTACAAAATATAAATTAT
>NW_022874869.1:0-1195 GCF_010883055.1 Belonocnema kinseyi
TTTCTGGGTAGATTTAAAATGATTTTTTATTTCAAAAAAGTACATAACTCAAAGAGAATGTTTAAAAATATTTCAAAACATTTCAAAAGATTTACAATATTACAAAAAATCTGGAAGCTCTTAAAACAATTTTGTGTGCAGATTTTACAAAAATGTTAGGAAAAATGGGAATCAGTCTAAAGACATTTAAAAGTTCCGAAAAAATTTTTAAATAGTTTTAAAAGATTTAAAATAATTTAAAAGAGAATAGATACTTTTGATGATTTTCAAATGTTTTGAAATGTTGACTTTTTATTTTGAAAAGACATAATTTTAAGAGGAAATATAAAAATATGGGACCACTGGAAAAAATTCCGAAAGGGATGAATGAAAAATCCCAAAAAATAAAATCTCCGGCACCTGAATAATAATTTTATAAAAATTGTATTAAAAAATACATTAAAAAACACGTGCGCATTGAAAGAAAAAAATTTTCTGCCTAAATTTTCTTCGTATCTACATATTAACATTTTCGCACAAACTTTGCAGGATTCAATTCAACAATGATTTATATCAAAATTTATTTTTATTACTTTTACTATTTTTTTTAATCATAAAAAATTCGATTTTTCACAACTTTTTAATATTTTTTTCAAATACTATGCACATTTTCAAACCAATTTTTTCATCCAGAAATATATATTCGATTATTGTATTTTCAATAAATAAATAATATTTGATTAACAATTTTTTTCAATTGTTTAAATTCAGGAATTTTATATTTCGGTTATTTTATAATTCAGCCATTTTGTCTGGTGATTTTTAAAATTCGGTAATATCTTATTGTCTGGAATTTTATTTATTTTATTTTCCTGAATTTTCCAATTCGACTTTTATATTTCGGGACTTTCATAATTTCGGGAATTTTATTATTTGGTTATTTTTCAATTTACGAATTTTACAGTGTTGGGAATTTTATTTTTCGGGATTTTTCAGTCGCTTTTTCCGAAAAATAAAATTCCGACATCACTGTAGAAATTCCGAAATTATAACAATGTCGAAATATAAAAGTCCCGAATTGGAAAATTCTCGAAAATTTACAATCTTAACGAAATTGAGAATTGCCGACAGAAAATTTCCGAATTATACAATATCCGGGCTAGACATCTCTCTAATTTGAACAATTAAAAAATAGTTTGTTTAAAAAATTTTTTTT
>NW_022874870.1:0-1371 GCF_010883055.1 Belonocnema kinseyi
GGCCGTAACATTATCGCCTTCTGGTGTCGAAAATTTGATGATAATCTAATTCCTTTCCCCACTTTATCAATATAAATAGCATGGAGACTTCCGGCAGCCATCTTGGAGTTGAACTTTCCGCGAATTCGTAGTTGATGCATTTACGTTGGCGCGCAAATTCTGGGCCGCAATTGGTCGAATGGAACAGCGAGGCGCAGGCACCCTTTCCGGCAACATCGTTGCGGCGGGGCGGCATGTCACTCTCGTTCATCGTTTTGTAGCAAAAGGAAAACATTAGAAGAGAAGCATGTGCAAAACGACTTTAAAGGAAGTAAGAATCTATTTTATAAATAAACTAAGCCCCAACTGAGAAATACTGTGACTCTGAAGTTAGGGATATAATTAAGAACTTAAAAAATGGTTATATATACCCAATGAATAGAAAAATACTATTATCGTGTTAATATACAAAGGAAAGGATGACAAAAGCGTTTGACAAGGTTGATAGAAGTAAGCGTTGGTATGTTTTGAAAGAGAGCGGAATTAATTAATAGCTCCTAAAAGCAATAATAACAAAATTTGCTCGCAACACAACGAGTGTAAAAGTTATGTTCTCATGTCTTTTTATAACATTCATGGAAAAGTGTATCAGAATGGCCCTCTTTGATGAAGAAGGTGCATATATTGAGACAATAAGGGTACGTGGGTTAGCGCTCGCAGATGATTAGTTTATAACGGAGGCAATGCAAAACTTTTGAAGAATGTTGAGCAAACTGAATACAAGCATGAAGAACATGGGCCTTAAAATAAACGGCAATAAAACAAAGATTAGGGGCTATTCACAAAATATGTGATACATTTTTTAGGAACTATTGACCCCCTCCCCCATACGCGTGATAATTTTTCGATTGGTCTTAACATGAAGAATTATACTCCGAATAATACCCCCCCCCCTAAACGTATCACGTATTTGGTGAATGACCCCTTATGTTATTTGAATGAGACCCATTATCAGAAACGAAAATATATTAAGTTAAGCTAAAAGGGCAAAACATAATTATATAGTTATACCGACTACGCTGTACGCTAGCGAGAACAGGGCCTATCAAGAAAAGTATAACGGTAAAATTAACACAATTAACATGGAATTCCTGCGTATTATATGCAGGAAAACTATGACGCACAAAGTGAGTAGAGAGAAAATCTTGAAAGAATGTGTTATAGAGGAGGCACTAGGTAACATATGTTGAAGAAATTCTTTGAAATTCCTTACTATATAGTAGACGATACGGTCCGACTTAATTTGTGTAAAAATGAAAATCCAAAACAGGAATAATTTATTCTTTACTTACCAATGGAATTAAGTATAACGTCCATGGTTAAGACCACCAT
>NW_022874871.1:0-1062 GCF_010883055.1 Belonocnema kinseyi
TAAAATTAATGCCTAACCTCAAAATCTCAAAACGTTGTTATCACATTTTACAACAGCAATAGACTTTGATAACAAATATTATAACAAATTCCATGCCTCAAACGAATATAACTTAATGTTAATGTTTATATTAATAACAAATAATGTACTCAAACATTAACTTATAATTAAAAATATATGAATGTTATACTAACCTCACTTCGAAGCAGAAAAGTACCATTTATCTCCTTGCACTTCACCTTTGCCACAACAAACAGCTTCATATGTAGATTTATCGGGTTTTCACGCCTCCCGAAAATTTTGAAAATACTCACTAATCTAGTCGCCACTAACCCATCTGTATGAACTAATATGTCCCCGAGATTTCTCTTTTTTAAGAGGTCAAAAAAAGGTCCCTGATTTACGAATATCTTGGGTAGGTTTTCGAAAACTGGGTCAATTATTGTTTAAACTGTTTTTAAAAACAATTTCATCATTTATTGATAAAAAAATTTATAAAATCATTTTTAACGTGGCTGAGAAAAAGGAAAACTTTTTTGCGTCTTGTACTTTTTTCGTATGAGAAACCGTTTGAAATGTACAGAGTTATGAACAAATTATTATTTAACATAATAGCCATATTTGCACACTTTTAACTCAAATTTATAATTAAGAAAAACTTAGAACTTGTACACTGTCTATATCAAGGATAGATATCTTAAAAGGAAAAATAAATCTTGCGATCGAATGGAAACTTCTCTACTTAAATTGATGTTAAAAAGTTGTTATTTTTAAGAGGAAACCGTTTAGTACCTCCATTTACTAATAAAATATCATCTAGATGAACCAGTATCATAATGTTGCTTTACATTGTTGCAAAACTTTATTTAGCATTATTAACATGATTTGTTGTTCATAATTCATTTTGCTAAATTGTTTATAACAATTTCTATAAATAATGACCCTCAATTTTCAAATTACTAAAATCCTTATTTTTACCATAAATAATTTAATTCTCTTGGCTAGCATTTTCAATATCCGATTTAAATTGTTTATAACTATTGTTATTAACAAAAAAGCTCA
>NW_022874872.1:0-1584 GCF_010883055.1 Belonocnema kinseyi
GCATTTGGCCCGTATTTTCACCTCCTATTTGAAGTCGGAAGAGCCGATTCCGGAGAGGTTGGTGGAAGGGCGCACAATACACCTGCCGAAAATCGGCAACTTAGCAGACCCGAAGAATTACAGGCCAATAACTTGTCTGAATACACTTTACAAGATATTCACAGCTATCCTAAATGATGGGATTGTTCGGGCAATTGAACCTGTGTGGCAAGAAATGTATGAACAACGAGGCTCAAAGAAAGGCGTAGCCGGATGTCGGGAGAACCTGCTTATCGATAGATGTGTCCGCAAAGATGCAGCATTCTACCAGCGTAACCTATCGATGGCTTGGATTGATTATCGGAAAGATTTCGATTCGACCTCCCATAGATTTAGCATCTGTCTTTTGGAAATCTTGAAGGTTCATCCGCAAATAGTTCGGTGCATAGAGAGATTGATGCCGCTTTGGAAAACCAGATTTACTCTCTCATCTGGAAAAAATCGTGTGACAACTAACAATGTCACCTTTCAGAGAGGTGTCTTTCAGGGCGACACCATGAGCTCACTCCTCTTTTGCCTTACATTATTGCCACTATCTCTAGCACTTCGCGGTTCCGACGGGTACTTGTGCGGTGAACCTGCAGATCAAAAGAACAAGGTCACTCATGTATTTTACATGGACGATCTTAAGATCTATGCTAAAAACAAAGAGCAACAACATCTAGCTCTAGGGATTTTCGAACGATATACTAAGGAAATTGGAATGGAATTTGGCACAGACAAATGCGCCAAGGTTTACTTGAAGCGAGGAAAACTTAATGGCATCCCTGAAGATCCTGAGCTTGTTGATAGAAGCTCTATACGAAACCTTTGCGCTGGAGGGACTTATACATACCTCGGCGAGCCACAGAGCCGCATTCAGGATGTGACATCTATAAAGGATACTCTCCGAAGCAGATACAAACGTCTCATCCGACAAATTTAGTCTTACGTATTGCCGGCGAGGAACAAAGTATCTGCAACGAACATGCTTGCCGTCCCGGTAGTACTCTATTCATTTGGAGTAGTTCTATGGACGAAGAACGAGCTCAGATCCCTTGATATCCGTTCCGCGACTGTACATCTCACGCCGTCAAGGTGGTCGCGGCATATTGTGTCTTGAATGTCTTCACAACAGGATTATTCTGGGTACAGCACATAGACTTGCAAATGGAAGAGACCCTCTTCTTAAAATGGTCAGGAATCACGAAGAAGTAGTCAAAGGAGAGTTTCTGTACAAAGCAGCGGCGGAGGCTGCTGAAGTACTCGGATTTGACTTCAGTATTAGGGGTAAGCAAAATGCATCAAATTTTATCTATCTCGTGTAGAAAAATGCGAAGTATTGTATTTTTAACATTTTTTTCAATCTCGAAATGATAAAATTCTAATTTTTGTTAAATCTGCCAATATTTGGATTATTCAACTAATAAAAATAATTAAATTATTACAAAACTTTTTACCTTGCAACGTGAGTGCCCTTTCAATACATTACGGAACGCAATTTTCTGAAGATTTTGGACCGCACCTGCCCCCAATATACCGTTTTATCCATTTGTCCTACTTTTC
>NW_022874873.1:0-2402 GCF_010883055.1 Belonocnema kinseyi
AAGTGCAAATTTTGCATTATTCTCGAGTGTTTTAGTAAAGAAAGACCACTTTTTGACCGAAATCTACGGAAAGATAAATTGATTAATAATCACTTTTATTTTATTGGTATTAAATCTGTAGTTTCGAATATAATTAAATTTCGAGAGAAGCCCACCAAATAGAAAAGTATATCAATCGACGTTAAATAAACAAAAGTGCAAATTTTGCATTATTTTTCGAGTGTTTTGGTAGAAAAAGACACCTTTTTACCTAAGTCTACGGAAAGATAAATTGATTAATAATCTCTTTTATTTTATTGATATTAAAACTGTACTTTCGAATATAATTAAATTTCGAGAGAAGACCGACAAATAGAAAAGTATATCAATCAACATTAAGTAAGCAAAAGTGAAAATTTTGCATTATTTTTCGAGTGTTTTGGTAAAAAAAAAATATTTTTTTTCCGAAATCTGGGGAAAGATAAATTGATTAATAATCACTTTTATTTTATTGATATTAAAATTGTAGTTTCGAATATAATTAAATTTCGAGTGAAGCCCGCCAAGTAGAAAAGTATATCAATCAACATTAAGCAAACAAAAGTGCAAATTTTGCATTATTTTTCGAGTGTTTTGGTAGAAAAGACACTTTTTTACCAAAATCTACGGAAAGATAAATTGATTAATAATCACTTTTATTTTATTGATATTAAAACTGTACTTTTAAATATAATTTAACTTCGAGAGAAACCCGCCAAATAGAAAAGTATATCAATCAATATTAAGTAAACAAAAGTGCAAATTTTGCATTATTTTTCAAGTGTTTTTGTAGAAAAGACACTTTTTTACCAAAATCTACGGAAAGATAAATTGATTAATAATCACTTTTATTTTATTGATATTAAAACTGTAGTTTTGAATATAATTAAATTTCGAGAGAAGTCCGCCAAATAGAAAAGTATATCAATCAACATTAAGCAAACAAAAGTGCAAATTTTTCATCATTTTTCGAGTGTTTTGGTAGAAAAAGACACTTTTTTACCGAAATCTACGGAAAGATAGATTGATTAATAATCACTTTTATTTTATTGATATTAAAACTGTAGTTTCGAATATAATTAAATTTCGAGAGAAGCCCGCCAAATAGAAAAGTATGTCAATCAACATTAAATAAACAAAAGTGCAAATATTGCATTATTTTTTGAGTGTTTTATAAAGAAGAAACAATTTTTTAACGAAATCCACGGAAAGATAAATTGATGAATAATCACTTTTATTTTAATAATATTAAAACTGTACTTTCAAATATAATTAAATTTCGAGAGAAGCCCGCCAAATAGAAAAGTATATCAATCAACATTAAGTAAACAAAAGTGCAAATTTCGTTTTATTTTTCTAGTGTTTTTGTAAAAAAAAAACACTTTTTTACCGAAATCTACGGAACGATAAATTGATTAATAATCACTATTATTTTATTGATATCAAAACTGTAGTTTTGAATATAATTTAACTTCGAGAGAAACCCGCCAAATAGAAAAGTATATCAATCAACAATAAATAAACAAATGTGCAAATTTTGCATTATTTTTCGAGAGTTTTGGCAGAAAAAATACTCTTTTACCAAAATCTACGGAAAGATAAATTGATTAATAATAACTTTTATTTTATTGATATTAAAACTGTACTTTCGAATGTAATTAAATTTCGATAGAAGCCCGCCAAATAGAAAAGTATATCAATCAATATTAAAGAAACAAAAGTGCAAATTTTGCATTATTTTTCGAGTGTTTTAGTAAAGAAAAACCACTTTTTGACCGAAATCTACGGAAAGATAAATTGATTAATAATCACTTTTATTTTATTGATATTAAAACTGTAGTTTCGAATATAATTAAATTTCGAGAGAAGCCCGCCAAATAGAAAAGTATATCAATCAACATTAAGTAAACAAAAGTGCAAATTTTGCATTATTTTTCGTGTCTTTGGGTAGAAAAAGACACTTTTTTACCGAAATCTACGGAAATATAAATTGACTAAGAATCACTTTTATTTTATTGATATTAAAACTGTAGTTTCGAATATAATTTTATTTCGAGAGAAGCCCGCCAAATAGAAAAGTATATCAATCAACATCAAATAAACAAAAGTGCAAATTTTGCATTATTTTTCGAGTGGTTTGGTAGTAAAAAACACTTTTTTACCGAAATCTACGGAAAGATAAATTGATTAATAATCACTATTATTTTATTGATATTAAAACTGTAGTTTTGAATATAATTTAACTTCGAGAGATACCCGCCAAATAGAAAAGTATATCAATCAACAATAAATAAACAAAAGTGCAAATATTGCAATATTTCTCGATTGTTTTAGTAAATCAAAAACACTTTTTTACCGAAATCTACGGAAAGATAACTTGATTA